>NW_024962319.1:285232-313002 GCF_019238085.1 Lagopus leucura | reverse complement strand
TGGATGGATGGATGGATGGATGGATGGATGGATGGATGGATGGATGGATGGATGGGGGTTGGACGTCGGATGTACTGCTTTGGACAAATGTTGCTCTGGATAGATGTATAGCTTTGGATGGGTGTATTGAGGGGTTAGTTTCTGGAAATAAATGCCTTGAAAAGTTTGGGGAGGGGTCGTGGAAGAGGGGGGGTTGATCATTTCCACACTTGCACCCTCACCTCAGCAGGCTCAGCATCCCCAGTGAGGCAAACCCCCTCCAGCCACACAGCAAGAAGCAGCCCCCCCCCCCAGTCCTTACAGCCTGGAACCCCCCTGCCCCACACCCTTTTTTTCCTTTTAATCCCAAGGCTTTTCCCATGCTCCCCGCTCCCCCGGCACAGTCATGCCTGGATGGGGCTCTGCAGCATCCACCCAGCTTCACCCCCACCCTGCAGCCCCCAGCTGTGCCCAGATGTGCCCAGAGGCATCCAGAGGGCAATAGTAACTGAATTATTGATAATGGCAGGAAGCTGGCAGAGGTGACCTGCTGCAGGGCTCCAGCCACACCCAGCTCCTCTGGGAATGGGGGAATCCTCTGAGTGCCCCAATGGCTGCTTGATCCAGCTGGCATCATGCACAGGGATGGACCTCAGCCTCCTCCCTGGGATCTGATAGGCAATGGCTGAATTTTATCTGGAAGATAAAATTCAGGTCTAGAAAATGGATTTCTAGAGCCCAAATGCAACCGTGTTCCCAATAAAAGCCCAGGCAAAATGAAGACTTGGGGGAAAAATGGGAGGCTTGTAGGCAGGAGCATGGCAAATTCTCTCCTCCAGGCTGTCATATTTCCAGGCACAGCCTTGTGTGAGCACATCAGAGCATCCCTGCCCCACCTTGGCACCGTGCTGGGCAGCAGCTGCTCAAAGCCAAACTCTATGGGAAGGCAATGGGGAAAGCTCTCAGAAGGGTTACACACCTGTGGGTAACCCCACATCGGAGCAGTCCTGGCTCCAAGGGTCACCAGAAAGAGGGGATCATCTGCAGTCAATGTGTTCCTGCAGGCTGTCACCACACCATTCCAGTTCTTCCCCCCCAGCAGCATTGCCAAGCAGCATTCAGGTTGATAACAAAATTTAAAGAGAGTATTGTGTAGGATCCCAGTGGGAGGGGAGGGGTCGAGACTTTCTGGGGTAATACAGGATGAGAAGGATCAGGGCGTCTGCAGGGAGGTTGCTGGAAATGCATAGATATGAGCTCCCATTTTGTAGAAGGATGCATAAGGGCGTGGGGTATGGCACAGCCCCAGCTCGTGCACCAGCAGAGGCTGTGCATAAGGGTTGCACTTGTTTGTGATGGGCTGTGGGTGGGTGGGTGCACGCTGGTCACGGCACAGTCACGCATAGGCACACGTGTGGTTGTGCAAATATGGGGCAGTGTGGAGCAGGGAAGAACTATGCATGCTCAAAGCACTGTGCTGGCTGCTGCCATCAGTGTGTGTCCATCACATCACAGCCCCTGTGCTTACTATGCTGGTGTTCACACGCCACATCACACCAGCAGATACCCATTCCAACAGCATGAGACCATCACAGCAAACCTGTGTGTGTCCATCATTTGAGTGTTCCTCAGTTCATACCACTCCACCACTGGGTGTCCAGCATATCTGACCAGTGTGTCCCTACCCCGTCTCACCAGGATGTGCCCATCCCATCTCACCAATGCGTGCTCAGTCCACCTTACCAGTATGTTCCAGTCCCATCTCATACGGAGCTGCCCATCCCACCTCACCAGTGTGTGCTCATCCCATCCCATCACCATATGTCCATCCAATCTCACCAAGATGTGCGCATCCCACCTTATCAGGGTGTGCTAATCCCACCTCTCCAGCATACACCAATCCTATCTTACCACGATGTACCCACCTCATCTCACCAGTACGTGCCCATTTGATCTCACCAGTACGTGCCCACCCCAGAACCCAGGCTGTACATGCGCTGCGGTATCAGTGTGCAGCTGTCCCAGGGTGAGAGGACAGGGAAGGGTGATGTTCCCCAGCTCTGGATCCCTCGCACTGATCCTGCCTCTTTCCATCTCCAGGCCCCAGAATTGTTGCTGCTGCAGACACTCAAGGATTGCCAAGCCATGACTCTAGCCGGTATGTCGTGGGGCCATGTGTGGGAACAAGGGACAACGTGGCTCTGTGTACCCAATCCAGACATCCACTCCATTTTGGAGCATCCCCTGAGCCCCTCATCTGAGCAGGGCCTCATGCAGACCACCCAGAAATGATCCTGCCCTGGATTAATTCCTGCCCTGGGGTGATAATGGCATCCCAGAAGTGCCAGGCAAGGGGTCACATGCGTGGTTAAAGCACCAGGACGGATGCTTCCTGTGTTGAGAAAAGAATCCCATCACTGAGTGCCTTGGTTTCCCCATTGCACGATGCATTTACATGCCTTGTTTATCCCTCCTGTATCAGCCTGTTGGCAACATCTGGGCAAACTCCAATCCCAGCCACCACCCCCATCACAGGCAAATGGCAAGGCTCCCACATCCTGACCCCACTCCCACCATCTCTCCCCAGCTTACAAAGAGAAGATGAAGGAGCTGCCTCTCGTCTCCCTCTTCTGTTCCTGCTTCCTCTCAGACCCCCTGAACAAACCAGCATACACGTATGAAGGTAGGACCCAATGGGTAGGCTGGGCTCCCTGCTCCAGCTCACAGGATAGAGGGTGGAAATAAGGGGTGCATTTGGGGTATGGGTCTTGCTTGAAAACCATGGAGAGATGGGAAGGTGGTGACATGTAGGGTGCTTATCCAAAGATAAAGAATCATTTGGGGCCAAAGGGATACCGTCCAATCTCTCTTGCATAGACACAGACATCTTTCACTGGAGCACCAAATCCCCATCCAATCCAACTTTGAACCCTTCAAGTGATGGGAAACCCACAACTTTTCTGGTACACATGGACCAGTGCCTCACCAGCCTCCCTATTTCCAATCTAAATCTACCCTATTTCTAATTAAAGCCATTGCACCTTGTCCTGTAACTACAGGCAAAAAGGCTACTTCTTCCTCATAAGCCCCCTTTGGGTACTGGAAAGCTGTTATCAGGTCTCCCTGGAGCCTTCTTTTCTCGAGACTGAACAGCCCTAGTTCTCTCAACCCTTCTTCATAGAAGAGATGCTCCATGTTTCTGGTCATTTTTGTGGCCCTCCTTTGGCCTGGCTCCAACACTGGCAGTCCATTTCATCCACCAGCCTCCCCAAGGTTTTCCCCAGCAGGGCTGCTCTCAGTCCATTCATCACCCATGGCATGGGAGGCAGAGGGTGGGATGTGCCAGTGCTGGAGGTCACACCAAGTCCCTCTTCCAGCAGACACGGTAGACCTCACTTGGTGTGTCATCTCCGACATGGAAGTCATCGAACTCAACAAGCGCACCTCGGGGCAATCTTTCGAGGTCATCCTGAAGCCCCCATCATTTGATGGCATTCCTGAGTTCAATGCCTCACTGCCCCGGCGGCGCGACCCATCTCTGGAGGAGATCCAGAAGAAGCTAGAGGCAGCAGAGGAGAGGAGGAAGGTAGGCACAAGGGGTCTTCCTCAGCAGCGCAACATAGGGATGTGCCATGGGGACACACAGCCTTGCACTTGGGATTCTCACTCCCATGGCACTGCCCACTTTGGGGCCATCACTTAGTTTGGAGGGGACATTTTCAGCTGGGATGGGAAGGAACCTATGGTCCCTGCGGTCCACATGGCCATGGTTTTGTCTGCACAGTACCAAGAGGCCGAGCTGTTGAAGCACCTGGCAGAGAAGCGGGAGCACGAGCGGGAGGTCATCCAGAAGGCCATTGAGGAGAACAACAACTTCATCAAAATGGCCAAGGAGAAGCTGGCGCAGAAGATGGAGTCCAACAAAGAGAACCGTGAGGCCCATTTAGCAGCCATGCTGGAGCGCTTGCAGGAGAAGGTGAGGGCCTGGCGAGGATGGAGGGGGGATGCACAGGAACAGGAGGGTGCCACAGGACCAGATCAGGTTGGATGGGGCCCTGGGCAGCCTGATCTACTGGTTGGCAGCCCTGCCCATCAAAAGAGGTTGGAACTAGATGATCTTTAAGGTCCGCTCCAATCTAAGCCATTCTTTGGTTTTACGACCCCACACTGGAGAGCAGGGGTGGGATACATGGCTCTTGGAGTGACACTAACCCTTGGGGGCACCACCAATGGGGGGCCTCTTCTTCTACCCCAGTGCCACGTCCCACCTGGGGTGGGGGGTCACGCATGGGGACACTGTGAGCCCGATGTACTGGTGGGAGCTGGAGGGGCCATGCTGCCACGTCGGAGGTGCTCCCACCCTGCCGGTGTGAGCAGACACCTCCTCTCTCTCCCCGAAGCAGGTCTGCTCCCAACCTCCGCACGGAAGGTCCCACCCTCACCACCTCCAGCTCCCTCCAAACCATTCCTTCTGCACGGAGCTCACCCAGTGCCCTTCTCCAAGCTCCTCAGCCAGCCTTGGGTCAGAGGCAGAGAGTACGAGATAATGGCGGACAATCCGAGCTCGCCCCATCTCCTCGGGGTTCCCGCTCCATCTTGTCTGGTGGACGTCTACCTCCTAGATAGAGGGCAAGGACAATCGTTCTGTCTGTCCCTGAGTGCCTCCACCGTCCTTAAAACACCCTGGGGGAGGAGAGGATGCTGTTGACCCACCGGTGTCCCCGCGGGGACGAACCTCGTGCCTTCGAAACCCCTGCGAAGCCGCCGTCCCGAAGTCGGGCGATCTAACGCGTCCCTCCTTCCCTCCCACCTCCCCACAGGACAAACATGCAGAAGAAGTGAGGAAAAACAAGGAGCTCAAGGAAGAGGCCTCCAGGTAAAGAGGCGATGTTTGGACTGACAGCTCCGGGAGGTGTTGGAGGCTGCCGCAGCACCGGGCCGGCCGGCGGAAAGGGACGTCCCTCTGCTTTTGTTGTTTGTGAATGTACAGAGTTGACCAGTGAAGCCATCCTAGTCGTTTTGGGGAGGGTGGGGAGGGAGGCGAGCGGACGGGTGGGCTTCGAGGCGACCATTTCCATGGGGTCCATCAGCGCCGCCCGCCCAGGAGGTCGGAAGGATCCAGCCTGGGGCCAGAGAGGTGGGGATGGAGTGGGTGGGGAGGGAAAGGGGGAATGTGCATTGTGTGTGACTTTCGTTTGGTGCTGGGCAGGCAAGAGCCCCTCCAGCAGTGATTCTCCTCTGTCCCACCCCAGTGGGGCAATGGCATCTCTCAGTGACCCTCCTCTCTCCATCCCGCCTCATCTTCAAGGCCTGGATTTGGAACTTACAGCCCCACAGACCTCACAGCACTGTTTTGAGGAGGGGGCGAGGAGAGCCCTCATTGGAGGGAGTCCAAAGGCTTTAGTTGGCTGCAGGATGACCCTTTCCAAGGGTGAATTTGGAAAACCCCATGACTTCCCAAAGAGCTGCTGGATTTTGTAAGAGATCTCCTAAGGCTCATCTTCTCGGGCACTCTTGGATGAAATCCCCTTTCAGAGTCAGCAGCTTAAATGGGTGTTAGAATAGCGAGTGCTGGAGCAGGAGAGGGAAACTGGGCAAGGTTGTGGAAACTGTGATGGAACAAAAAAAAAAAAAACAAAAAAAAACCAAGAGGCAAAGAGGACCAGCAGTGGCATAGGCTGCCCAGAGAAGCTATGGGTGCCTCACCCCTGGAGGCACTCAAGGGCAGGTTGGAAGGAGCCCAGGGCAACCTGATTTGGTGGGTGGCAGCACTGCCCATGGCAGAAGGTTGGAACTAGATGATCTTTAAGGTCCCCTCCAACCTAAGCCATGCTATGATTCTATGACCCCACGCTGGGAAGCAGGGATGGGATACACCCAATGCAGCCTGACCCGGGCACCTCTAACCCTGCTCCAAACCAAGGTCTCAGTCTCCTCTATGGCCAGATAAGGTTCTCCTAGCACTGATTCAGATCCAGGGGGAGCCACGTCTTTTCTCATGCCATGAGATTCTTGCCTGGATCCTGGGGCCGGGGTGGGGCCAGCCTTGAGCCATGAGGGGCTGTCGAAAATGGGAGTGTGGGAGAAGGCAGTGTGTGAAGGAAATGGAGGGGGCTGTTCTAGCTGTGGCACGAGCTGTCCTTTTTTTTGTATACAACAATTGTAAATAAACTGCCTTGGCATTTCTTTTGTTTTCTCATGACCTGTGCAGTGTGTGGTGTGTGTGCATTGTCTTCTTTTGGGTTGGGGTAAAATTTAGAACCAGTTTACCAAAGGAAACAAGCTTTCTTTCCTTCAGAGCCAAGGATGTCTTGGCCCTGGAAAGCCTTGCAAGATGGGTGCCAACCAAGGAGTAGGTGCTCCCATGGGTGTGGGATTCAGTGCCAGCATTAATGCAAATCCCAGAAGGAATCCAGACCTCCCTATGGAAGCAGGGTTGTGATGCCCAGTACTCATCACACTCATCCTCTGTGGGAGAGGAGCAGGGGGCAACAGAAAAGCCTGTTAAAAGGGAAGAAGAGCCACAGGCAAAAGGAGTGGCAAGATGCATAGCTCTTGTACATCAGCACGATTCTTGAGGCTGATCACCAGCAGATTTGTAGGAGCTGTGTAAACCCACAGCAAAAATCACTCTTTGTTTAGTGCATCTTATTTTAATAAACATTTTAAAATAAAAGAAACTAGAGAAGAAGAGAATATATTGCTCCACCCAAGGACTCTACGTCATAGACCACAACAGCATGTGCCAAGAGGAGCCTGAAGGGGTGGAAAAATCATGACACGATGGAAAGAGGAACCTGTGCTGGGCTGAGGATGGAGGAGGCAGGGAGATGCTGAGGGAGCTCCTGCCATGGGGACATAGAAAGGCCCCAGAATCTTTGAGGAGGGCAGTGGGGACATGGGGAGCAGAGCCAGGAGACCACAACTTGTGCTGGGGAGAAGCCTGTGGATGGCATATCTCCAGTGCTTTCAGCACTGTATCATACAACAGCTAATATAACACTTCCCTGTTCTTCCTCTTCCCCAGCACTTTCTCCCCACTCAAGGTGTTTGCCAGCCTAGCCTCAGGCCACACACACCAAGGAGCTTTTGTTGACTTTGTTGTGTTTCTTCCATCCCCAGTTCAGATGCCTTTTCCAGCCATGGAGACCTATGGAGCACGGGCAGGTGATCTCCATGCCCAGTGGATGCACTGGGTTCCAATTATCACACGGATGGAAATGCTATCATTGACACAAGACATCAGAAGAGAACTGTTCCAGACTTTCTTCTGACTTGGGCACAAAATCATGCCGGGTCATGTAGCTAGACCCCCAGCAGGATGCAAAGTTCAATTGCAGACATAGCAACAAACGTGCTACGTGGGTCCACAGGGCTGCCCAGTGAGGGCAACAAGGAGCCAGGACCCTAAAAGGATGGTGCCAAGCAAGACACTCATGTCATGAAGCAAGAGAGCTCTCCATTCATCACTGGTAGTGCCCTGATGCTCCTTGCACATGATGGCACAACAGCATAGGGCATTGCATTGCAACTCCCAAACGCCATCAGTCTTGGAAACAACTGCCATAGAAGGCTACCAAGGCAAACCACAAATAATATTGTTTATATTATTGTAATAATAATATGTCATGGGGATACTCATTTTTAGAATGCTTGAAAGGTGGCTACAAAAATTAAAAGCGAACAGTGACAATCTTTATCCAGAGTAAGGCAGTTAAAGAAGACTTAATGTCATACCTAACCATTCCTGAAGACCACTTTTAAGGTGGATAGAAAGTTCATCAGAAGTTCTTTGCCAGCAAAAGGTTGGAAAGGTGAAGACAGAATGGAAAATGGAAAGCAGTCAACAATTTGATTCTTAAATCCTATTATTTGGAGTGTCATTGTTGCAGATAAATTGTCCCTGCTACAGAAGCAGGGACCACTGCAGACTTTCCTCCTATTTTTCCCATGAATCCATCTATGGATTCCATCCAACCTTGGTTTCCCCACATCCCCAGGGCTGCCTTAGCACCTTGAACCCACCCTAGGACATCTGTGTTGTGATAGTGGTGGGTCTTCAGTACTAAAAACACACATGGCCACCTGAGCACAGAAACAGCCATGCCCAGAGAGATGCTCACCTTTTACAGAGAAAGAACTGATCAATCGCGTCCTATGTGGAAAATGTCCACAAGATTCCTGGCTTGAAATTACAGCCAGATTTGCATCCAGGTTACTCAGCATCTCCGTTTTTCGACATAAACTCCCATCATCCAGCTAAAACCAATGCCCAGATTTGGGCTCGGGTCCTGAGGAAGCCCAAGCACACCAAGGACTGCTGCTACCTGGAGAGCCAGCAAGCTCCATGCTCATCTCTGCAAAGGAGTTCTCATCACCCACCTCCATGTTGTCAGAAGGGCTTTTATCCCCCAGTCCCTTGCTGAAGGCCTTGACACTTCGGCTGTTGGTTCAATTCAGGAAGGATGGTGGCTCGGTTCCTCGGTCTCTAGTTTTTCCTCACAACAAGCTATTTCCAGCCCTCTGTTACCAGCATTCACTCTTAGGTGGATTGAAGAACGCCCATGGCTCCTTCATGGGGAGATGTGGGGCCGGAAAGTGCGTGGTCGAATCATCATGACCACCTTCCTCAGGGAGTAGTAGTCTGTGTCCTTCCACGAGTACCACACAACGCCGTCCGGCCCGAGGATCTTGCGGTTCTTAATGGAGTATCGGCCACCCTGGGACGCAGAGAAAGAGAGATGGCTGGGCATGAGAAATGTCATCTGGATGAGAGCATCCGAAAAAAAGATTGCTCTGAAACACCGAGCAAAGAGCTTAACGGCGACGCAGTGACAAGAGCACCTAAAGCTCAACATTTTTCACATGCTCCCAGTGGAGGTGGCAACTCAGGTCGCATGAATCACCCCGCACTGTGAGCTTCCATCACGCGGTCCCAAGCCACGGCATGCCTTAATGCTGGTGTCTGGCCTATGGCACTGAAGAAGCACTGTGTGTGCTAACACCCGGCTCCTTGGCCCTGCGCCTCACCTTGTAGTACACCCCATTGAGGTTGGAGAAGAAGCACTGGTGGTACCACCAGCCCCCGTGGGAGATCTCAGCACAGATGTTCCCTGAGTCGGGCGTGCTGAAGCTCCTCTTGTTGTGGTACCAGGCAAAGGAATCCTCCACCGTCCCGCTGAACCCATCCACGTGCAGGCGGTAAGAGTTGGCCTCGTCCTCAATGCTGCAAGCAAAGGATGCAGGTGAGGAGTGCAAAGCCTGCATTCCTGGTGGGGACACCTAGAAATCGTTGAGCTGCTCTGGCCGTGATCCCCGCTGTGATTCATCACCTCTGAAAGCCAAAGACATCGTATTTCTCCATTCTGTGGGATGTGCATGCTTGTGTCGTGACTCAGGGCAGCTCTTACAGGTTTGAGCTGGGCAGACTGTGACTCTAAAACCACAATAAAGGGCTTCGGCAGCTTTGGCAAGACAGTTCCCTAATTACACAGTACTGCCTCCTCGCCACAAAGTAAGCATCTTATTCTTCACCTATACAGAGACAATTAGTAATTAGCCCTGGGCTAGCAAGGGTTGAAGGTCACTGCCATTGCACAAGACATCTTATGAGAAAGGTCGGGTGACCATTCAGAGCACGTGTTTGATGGCAAAGGATGTTGCAAGGCACTTTCAGGTAATGTTTTGTTTTGTTTTTAAATAGATCCAGCTATTTTGGTGCCTACTCTAAGCCTGCAAGCTCCAGATGTTCCCTGCTGCCTTGCACACCCTCCCATGGCAGGCAATTCCACAGTCACCCACAACCATTTCCAGCTCAGAGAAGGAAGTATTTCATCTGGGCAGCCCTGGTCACCCTTGCTTAAGAAAGGATGTGGCTGATGTGGTATGGGTAATACAAACACCAGAGGAGGGAAAGAGCTGCAGATGCTGAATAACATTATGTCACACACAACAGGTAAAATCCACGAATAGAGGGGGTAAAAATGAAAACATGACCCCAAAGAATGGAGATGCTGGAGAATCTGCCAGAAAAAAACATGGGATTCAAGCCCCTGTTTTTGACACTGAGATTGGTAATCTGAGCAGAATCACCTCTCAGCTGCAGGGGACTGTGCCACAGTGGGATTCCCATACCTGCAGGTTTTATAGAATCATTCAGGTTGGAAAAGACCTCTAAGATCAAGTCCAACCACCACTTACCACCAATATTGTCCACTGCCCACTGTGTCCCTCAGTGCCACATCCCCACAGTACTGGAATACCTCCAGGTTTGGGGACCCCACCACCTCCCTGGGCAGCTGTGCCACTGCAGCACTGCTCTTTATGAGAAGAAACATTTCCTAACATCCGACCTGAGCAAAACTTGAGAACATCCTATCATTCAGTGTCTTCTGGCATTGAACCATTTGCATCTACCAAGAACCAGGGAAAGCCTACCTGAAGATCTGGTAGAAGGCATGCTTGTGCTTGCTGTTCCAGTCCTCCATGTCAATACGCAGAGAGTAGTCTCCTTGGCTCGTTATCTTGTGGATGTTCTCATTGCCCAGCCAGAATTCACCATTCAGATCCCCAAAGCCCTCCCTATATTCATTCCAGGTCCTGTTGAAGTCAACTGAGCCATCCTGACGCTTCTGGATGACAGTCCAGCCCCCACCTGCCAGGGAAGGAAGCAAAAGGGTGATGTCTGTGGGTCCCACTGCCAGCACACAGTGACATCTTTGAGGACCCATCTGTGGGTGTCTCCTGAAGTATGGAGATTATGTGTACTGTTCCCACAGCACCATAGAGGCACATGAGGTCTCTTACAGTATTGTCTCACTGTCTCCATCTGCTCTCCCATCTGTCCAAACCCCTCTCTCCTCTCTCATTTCATTCCAGTATTGTAAGATTTAGGAAGGGACCGAGGCCACGTTTTCATTTGCTGTTTGTACAGGCTGTCACCCCGCGGTGTCCAAGATTGTGGCAATGGTCATGCAAATAACAGTAATGACATAATAGAGATCACATTGTCAGAGCAGTCTGCTTCTTAACAAGCACTCATATCCCAGAGCTGCCATCACCTGTAGATCCTTTGAGTTAATGTTCCCCATTAACGAGTTGCCTACATGGGGGCAGTCAAAGCCCTCCCACCTGACAGTCCAGCATGCGATGTGTTGATGTGACACATTCATCCTATCCAGAGCAGATCCATGGGGCAAAGAACTGACCATCCACCATTTTTCCCTGTCAGTTGACAGTGTTCTTACAAAACGTGAGTATTGTAAACCAATTTTGTGAGTAATTTTCTGCCTAGGTATGACGGTGATACGTTGTGTATAGATAATTAGATAATCAAGGGTCTGGGAGGCTTCATCCACAAAAGTATCTGTGCGAGAGCCATAATATCTGGTTAGAGTTATTCATCCAAACCCCTTATTTCACCAATGGAGTGGTTCAGCCCTTCTGGAGATGCTGCTCTCACTGACTGTAATACAATCCCCAAACAGCTCAGGTAAGGTACAGCTCTCAGGTTAGGCAGCCCCCACCCCGAGTTTTGCTGGGAGATGGTGTAGGTGCAGTACCTTCAGTGTCCATGTCACACAGCACTTCGATGGGCATCCCTCCAACAGAGGGCATGATGCTGTAGATCCCAGATCGACGGAGCCCGTTGTAGTAAACAGAAGCGCAGTCAATGGGGCAGTTCCTGACGTGCCTCATATCTGAGCAAGAAAGCAGAGAAATGTCATTTTCAGCACATAAGATGGAGAAGAGATAAGCGCAGGGCGTGGAGGAGTTTGGAAGCCTGTCCTGCTGGAACTGTTCCCAGTGTCTCAACCATTATATGAATGGCCATAAGAGCTTTACACCAGCGCAATGGAAAAGTCTCAGACCAGTTGGCTCAGGGAGGAGAAACACGCCTTTCCCCCTGACGTCACCAGCTCAGATTGGATCAAGGTTGGTAGGTGAAAGCCATTAGTGGCTCCTGCGTGTGCAACACATGAGTCATGCAATGGATGCTCCTCGCTGGAAAGGCAGACACTGGCTCCTCTCAGCTTTTAAAGAGAGATGATAAATTGAATACAAAGATGGAGATGGACTTTTTACGTGGTCTGATAGGGACAGGACAAAAGGGAATGATTTAAAACTAAAACGGGAGATTTGGATTTGGTGTTGGGAAGAAATTCTGTACTCAGAGGGTGGCGAGGTTCTGGCACTGCTGTCCTGAGAGCTGTGGGTGACCCATCCCTGAAGGTGCTCAAGGCCAGGTTGGATGGGGCCCTGGGCAGCATGATCTGGTGGGTGGCAAAAGACTAGTGATTTGGAACTGGATGGGCTGTAAGGTTCCTTCCAACCCAAACCGCCCTGGGATTCTGTGACATAAGGCCTTTTCTCCACTCCATGACTATGAATCCCCCACCCCAGCACCTCCCCATCACCTGGCCGCTCCATCTCCTCCTGCAGCCTCATCTCAGCAGGGTTGAGGCAGGTGGGGTTGCGCCAGACCCAGTCGGTCAGCACGGAGATGTTGTTGATCTGTGCCTGCATGTCGTAGAGCAGCGTGGCCTGGATGTGCTGCAGGGTGCTGGCCTCGCTGTACCTCTGCTCCAGGTCCTGTACCCGCTGCTCCAGGCTGTGGTTCCTCCCAGCTGCCTCTTCATGCTGCAGATAAGGATACAAATGGTTTGGGAGGATGCGCTGATGGCCTCACCCTCACTCTGCAGCCCCCAGCCCTTTGCAGAGCCCGCAACCTTCCTATCCCCCCAAGCAGGATGCACATAGACAAACCTAGTGCTGACAGAGCAGTGCAAGCTCCCCATGATTGCTCCCCATGTATTCTCCAGCCTGGAACCGCACCACCATTGGGTTTGCCTTGTAAAACACTGTCCAGATGCAGTCACTCGAGAGGTGCTCACCTGCCTTGCTCGGTGCTCCTCGGGCTGCCCGTTAGGTGGCAGAGCAGGCTTTAGGCAGCCCCTCCGAACCCTGCAGCAGCCGAGCTGAAATACCCTCCCTACCCCTGCACCACCCATTCCTTTGGGGTCCGGGAGCCCCCAGCCCTTTACCTGCACTGCAGGGATGCTGCTTTTCCCACAGCCTCCCCTTCTTCTCTCCTGCCCTGCTGGTGGTCCCTGTGCTGTGACATGGGATGCTCTGCCAGCATGGTTGACATGGGACCCTGTATCATGGCTATCTCCCAACAGCATCACCCTGAAGGCATGCCCAGCCATCTGCAGAACCACAGTAGGTGTATTTCCTTCAGCTAGAAGGGGCTCATGCAGCCAGAGAGTGTTTTCTTCCCAAGGACCTGGCTCACAGCTCAGTCCCTGCCACCCACTGCTGCCAGGACACATTGCTGTTCCCAGGAGATGGTACAACACTGCGAGTTTTGGTACCAATAACTCAAGGTAGCATCCTTCCCAGTGCTACCCGAGCATTGCCAGGCCCTGGTGCCATGCTCACCCATGTGTTGCTCATAGGATCCCAAGCAGTGGCAGCAAAATGGAAATTACGGCATGCGACAACGTGGTGTTTTCCTTATCAGGGCTGCAACATCTCTGTCTCTCCCATTCATCAGCTCTGCTCTGTGAGCCATGACCGACAGCGGCAGCCTGCACCCACGCTCCAGCTCTTTGAGTAAACCCACGATGCTTCGCCCCAGACAGTGGCTGGTGATGGGTTTTCGTGGGACTCATCCTGAGGCAGAGAAGGGACCACTCATTCTGACCCATTTTGGTGTCCCTGTTATGAGGGGAGGAGCTGTGTGCTGCTCTCCATCACCTCGGGATGCAGAGCTCAGAGAGATGTCTGCTTGAATGGACAAGCCCACACCAAGCGCCAGGAGAAGGACTGATGGCAAACCAGCAAGAGGTGATTTATGATGGTGGATTAAGGGAGCAGCAGCTCCTGGGTGGGAGGAAGGGATGCGGAGATACCTGTCCAGGCTGGGTGGTGGACACAGCAGGGAATGCAGAGTGACTGCAAAGCCAGCTGCAGTTGCTCAGGGTCCTTTCCAACCAAAGTCCAACCCAAAGGGACTTCAAAAGATCCCAGAGACCATCCCTTCTCCCTTGTAGCTGTACCTTGGTGGCACTGTTCTCAAGGTGTGACCTTCCTGGGGACATCTCAGTGGGGCTGGAGGCTGCCTGGGGATGCCTGTGTGCCCCTTGCTCTCTGCTCTCCCAGTAGTGTGAGGAGCCCAGCAGCACCCCACAGCAGACAAAACCCCTTAAGTGTTGCCCACCTGGGCTTCCATTAAGTAGAAACAAGGTCTCCCAGTTCATTCCTGTCACCTGGAGACATCCAAGGAGCCTCAGCAGTGTTAGTGTCTCCACATTCACTGCTCAGATCTCTGTCTCAGGATCTGCTGGATCCCACGGAGACAATTACATATACATTCTAGGTGTGGGTAGGAGGAATGCCATCATCGGCAGCTGCTCCAGAAGCATCCCCATCAACCACCACCCAACCACCACCAACCCAAGAAAACATCCACTTCACTGTGCTATCTAGTGAAGGACTATTCTGTGCAAAAAAAAACCCCAGCAATTAACAGGGAAAAGCAGAATAAACTAAGTGCAAAGGCGCAGGAATTATCAAGTGGATAATTGATAGGAGGGGTGATGGCCTCATGTTGTGCCAGTGGAGGTTCAGGGTGGATGTTGGGCAACATTTCCTCTCAGAAAGAGCAGTGCTGCAGTGGCACAGCTGCCCAGGGAGGTGGTGGGATCACCGTCCCTGGAGGTGTTCCAGAACTGAGGCAATGTGGCACTGAAGGACACGGTCAGTGGGCATGGTGGGGTGGGTTGGGGTTGGACTTGGGGATCGTAAGGGTCTTTTCCAACCTGAGTGATTCTATGGTTCTTGGAGTAGAAAAGGGATCACAGGCTTAGGTCACACAGTGACTGTGTCTTTGCATGTGAATGAGGTCTTCCAAGCACAGAATTATAGAACCATAGAATCATTAAGGTTGGAAAACAGCCCCAGCATCATCAGGCCCAACCCAGCCCATCCCACCCCACCACGCTCACTGACCATGTCCTTCAGTGCCACATCTCTACAACTTTTCTTAGAATCATAGAATCCTTAAAGTTTGAAGGGGCTTTTAAAGGCCATTTAGTCCAACTCCCCTGCAATGAATGGGGACACCACAGCTTGATCATGTTGCCCAGGGCCTGGTGCAGCCTCACCTTGAGAGTCTCCAGGGACAGAGCATCAACCACATCATTGGGCTGTTCCAGTGCCTCACCACCCTCAGTGTAAGAGGCTTTTTGCTTATATCTAACCTAAATCTATCCTCTTCAAGCTGGAACTGGGGAAGAATGGGTTGAACAGTCCTAAGGGTATGGATGTAACTAGGGCATAGACATGAGAAGTGAAGGCTAGAAGATCTGTTCTGGTCCCAGTGTGAGGAGACAGAAGAAAAGTGGAATAGGGGTGAGCGAGGTCTCCCTAGGTGGGTCACAGTGGTGGATGCAGGAGAGAGCTTTGGTCTGCATGATGTAAACGTCATGGTCCAAAAGGGCAGATGGCGAGAATGACCACAGTACCCAAGACACACAAACCTGGGTCTCTCACATGGACCTACAGTTGCAGGCATCTGGCATATGGCAAAACTGTGAGTCATGCCCTGTGTGGGGCAGATGAGAACGTTTTGTGGAGGGAGGTATGGAAACAAAGCCCCACATGAGCACACCAAGCCTGGGAAGGGGAAGCTTTGCAATGAGGGAGCCCAAGGGAAGGGTGTAGGCAAGGAGACGAAGCCAAACAGTGCGTGAGTCACATCAGTTCTTAGTGCCAGCCCATATCAGACCTCATCTCTCCCAAAGACAAGACTTGCTTACAGTTGTTGAGTTTTACACAATATCCTTCCAGCCAAATTGTTCCTTGCTGACTGCAGTTCCCTGCCCTGTATTACGCAGGGAGCTCAGACCTGGCTACCTGGGATTTGGTTCAACTGTGGCCTCCTAAGATGTGTCTCCTCCCTGACTACCTAAAATTTCAGCTCTAGTTGTTTTTGCTCGTGGGCAATGGCATGGATCAGCAACTCCAACCCATTCTAGGCAGGTTCAGAGGTGGAGGTCTTATTCGTCTCACAGCAGGGCCACAGATAAAACACCAGAGGGTTTGTGGCTCATGATAAGAGAGATTTAGTGCTGGAAGGCCTCTGAGCCAGCACAGTAAGAGGGGTTTAATGGATATCCCAATATGTGGTCACAACAACACTATGAGCTTCCCAGCGTCCTCTCCCTGCAACCAGAAGCACCACACAGAGGGAACCTACCAAGGACAGCTTTACCTGGAGCTCCAGGACCTTGATGCGATGCCGGTGGTTTCTCAGCTCTTCCTGCAGCTCCGAGATCAGCTCCCGCAGCTCCAGGATCTGCTGCTTGCGTTCCTCATTCTCGTGGAGCCAATAGGACACCTCGTCGGTACAGCGAAACATGTCTGGGCACCGCTGCTCATCCCCCTGGGGCAGCGTGGCCACGATCTTGCAGCGGCCATTGGGCAGCACCTGGTTGCTGTACTCCCCACACTGAATCAGGCCTGTGCCCTCCTGAGTCCCTTCATTGTCACCATACGCTGCGGGCAGGGATTTTGGCAGTGAGGGAACACTCAGTGCGGCCAGAAAGAGGAGGGAGAGCCAACGTGCCTCAGCAAAGCCAGTGCTGAGGCAGAGCTCCATCGGGATGCTGAGGATGGTCCCCAGGGGTGGCCCCGTCACCACGTTGGACAGGGTTTTATGTCTGCGCAGGACCATGCATAGAGAGGTGTTGTCTTTCTGAGCATCCTGCTGCTCCGACACTCTTTGAAATGTAGACCAGAGCTGGTAGGAATGAGCAACAAAATCAACCCAACACAACTCAACACAACTCAACCCAACCCAACCTAATCCAATCCAACACAATGCAACCCAACCCAACCAAATCCAGTTCAACCCAATGCAATCCAACCCAGCCCAATCCAACCCAACCCAACATGCTGCCTTCCACTCAGCATATCAGGGTCCACCATCTTCCAAACCCCCTCCATCACCTCTATTGCACCCCAGAGATTCAGGACATGGTCCTGGGGCTCTAGTCGTGACACAGAACACCCAGCAGAATACCTGGGCAGGGTTAGACCTCCAACCCATCCCTGGGAGTGGCTAGATGGCCTTGCTGAAGTCAGTGTTTCCCTATAGCTATGGGTTTATTAATCCAGGTGACTTCAGGTGCAAGGGTGGATGGTGGGATGGTGACCTTGCCACCATCAGTGTGAGACAAATATGTAATTTGTCTTTTTATTCAAAGAAATCAGCCAGAGCTTTCCAACACTGGGGCTCCCCACCATGCCACCACACCGCAGCCCTGCTCCGCACCTTTCTCTCAACAAAAAAAATATCCCCATCCCATCCTTCTGGGAATGGAGATGTGGTAGGTTTGCTCCCCTTGACACCCCATGCCTGCGGTGCCAGCACATACCTTCACGAGGGCTGCTTTGGTGCTCCGGCAGCAGGCAGCGAGCAGGGACTGTCTGTGGGAAGTGGGGTGAGCGTCGGGGCTGCTGGGCACTGATTCCCCCTGATCCTCTCACCGCACTATAAATAGGGCCAAGAGAGCCACCAGACTCAGACAACGCACGGGAGGGAGGAGCACGGGTCCTGGCGTGACCTTATCAGCACACGGGGGATTAAGCCAACATCTCGGCAGGAGGGCATGGCACCCTGCTCCTAGAACCTCCCATCCCATCCTCACGAGGAGCAGAGAGCTGGCTCCTCCTTTCTTCCAGCATCCACCTGACCCGTGCCAGTACTTTGGGAGAGAAAAGGATCCCCCTGCTGTGGTTGGAGACTCGGGGCCTGGAGCAGATCCATTTATTGGATGTCCTAGGCTCTTCATTTTTGTGAAAAGCCCACTTGCTCCCTGGGCTTTCCTTCTGCCCAGAAACCCTGCCGGCTGCATGAATCCATTTGTGTGCATCTCTCCAGGGGGAGTGGGCAGTTCTGATCCTTCTGCTTCTCCTTGGGAGAAGAAAAACTGTTAATCTAACCAGTTAGAAATGTCAACAGGTTTGCTTAATTAAATATGCTAATCATTCTGATGCAGGAATGTAAGCTGGAACCAGAGGTTTCCACGATGGACAAACTGCATTGGGTTTTCTTCATTTTACGAAGAGTTTCCAGGTGATATTCACAGGCTTATTCTCACAAAGGAGATGCTCACATGGCCTCTAAAAGCGCAGAAACATCCTGGAGAAGGGCAGGTTCATCAGCAAACATCTGCTCACGTGGTTTGGAGAGTTGTTAAACCTCATGAGTCCTTCAAAAGGCTGTGGAAGGGTCTTTCGGAAGACTCGTCACCTCTGGGCACACATCTCCTGCAACGTTGATACGGAGACTTTCTGCTGGTGCCATTTGGGCTGCAGCCCTTCATTGCAATAGCAGATCCCACCATGAGATCCACCACTCTGCTGCTCAGGTGTGGACATTCTCCCTCCAGAGCCACCCCAGGAGACAACCAGGGTGCTGTGGTAAGATGGGAGGTGATGGTAGGATTCCTATGGACACGGTTTAATAGACAAGGGACACGGCTAGTGGGCATGGCGGGGATGGGTTGATATTGGACCTGGTGATCTGAGTGGTCTTTTCCAGCACCCCACAGCCAGCTCCTTATGGGGCAGTCTTGAGGCGGGAGACGAAGGGAAACATTTCGCTCTCAAACCCCAGCTGAGAGCTCCTCCAGTGCGATTAGCTAAAGACCAGCTTCTCTTTATTGCACATGAGTGGTTGGACATTTAACGTGCTTGCTGATAATGCAATCCATTATCCCCATCCTTCTGGTCCCGCTGCGGGGCCGGAGGTGGCGGGGGAGGCAAGCTGGAGGAGGGACGGAGCCGGGCACAGCCGGGCCTTTGTGTGGCCACTCAGGAGCCACTTTCCCCGTGAATGTTTGGGCTTCTAAATGCATCTCACCTCCCTTCCTCCAGCCCCTTTGCCTTTCATTTCTTTTCCCCATTATACTCGGAAAAAACTCGTCCGGATCATTAGCGTCAGAGGCGGAGACGGGCGCTGAGTGCCACATGGAAGAGGTGAACGAACATTTCGTTCAATGCTCCTCGAGTGCCGTTTAGCTCAAGGCTGCTCCTTCACAAAGAGAGATGTGAAAATGGGCCCTGCACGCGGCTGTGGGGCGGCCAGGCAGGGCTGCGCTGGAGCTGCCTCTTCAGGGAGACAAAGCACAGCCATTTCGACTGCCTTCGATTGATGTCTGAGCTCTTCGGGGAGCATTTAGTGAAAAGGGAAGAGGGAAGGGAGAGGGGGGAGGAATTCAGCGGGAGCCCAGGTGATGTGCATGGTCATAACCACGGAGCTCTGAAATGCCCAAGGTTGAGCGCTTGGCTCACTGTCCCCAGCATCCTTTCCATGTTCGTGGATGTACGTCAGCTGCATCCTCTCTGATGGCACAGGGTCAAACCAAAGCCAACTCCTGGGACCCCTTGGCCAACTCTTTCATACAACCATACACAGAACCACAGAACCATTCAGGCCTCTATGATCATCAAGTCCAACCCCAACCCACCACCACCAGGCCCACTGACCATGTCCCTCAGTGCCACATCTCCATGTTTCTCGAACCACACCTGCACACTCCCAAAGCCATCGATGCAGATTGCGCATTATGAAGATGCTGTTAAGGGTCATCGTGAAGCCTGGACCAGCACCATGACTTTTTCTCAATCCTCCCTAACACATACTGTTTCTGTGGGCATCTCCTGCTCTTTCTGCTCCATCCCAAATTCACACCCTTCTACAAAGAGCAGTGGATGGGCCGTGCAGATCAAACCATCCGAGTTCAGTCCGCATACTGGAGGTCCCTAATTCTGGCAACACCCATGACAGAGGTCCCTATTCCCTATGGGCAACACAGCTGAGATTCATCACAGCTCAGAGAAGCACCACATTCATTTCTCCAGGACATGAGGTCCCCATTGACCCTACCCACACACTGCAGCCTTGCTGAGCCAGCTTTTGACTCTCCTCAGTGTGCAGACTCTTTGAGGAGGAAATATTAAAAAAAAAAAAGAAAAAACCATCATGCTTCTCCATTTCTCATTTCTAGCCCATGGAATAAAGAGATCCCCAAAATTCAGTATTCCCTGAGCCTACCTTGGCCTCTTGGAGAGTATAAGCAGCCCATCTCTAAGCAGGCAATGCAGACCTGGAGCCACTTCAGAGCCAAGTGTCCCAGGGCTTTCCCAGCTCCCCAGACCCATCCTTGTCGATCCTCAAACACAGTGGTAGGACTGAGGACATGGCCAGCATTGCAGTCCTTGCAGATCTGCCACCCAAGTGCCACCCAGTCTGTTGCAGTGCTGAACAAGATGCCAGAATGTACTGCCACCGCAGCTTTGCCATCAGCATTGCCCACTAGCTTTACCATTGGTTTTGCCATTAGCTTTGCCACCCACTTTTCTTCCAGACCCCCAGTGCAGAATCACGTAACTGGCGTCACCCCAGCCACCAGTGATGCCTTTGGGCATCCTCCCCATGCTTCATCTGGGTGCCAGCTGGGAGCAGAAAGGGGTGGAATGGAGACGGAGCTGGGTTCAGTTGGAACGCAGGAATATGGTGTAGGAGCTGAGTTACAGGAAGGAAGCCCCTGCCAGGCTTCTGATCCCAACCCACAGCCAGATCCCCCCTAAGAAGCTGTAATCCCTCTTAGGGGCACGGGCAGTAATCAGGGATTTGGCTCCAGGCGTGCAAACGTGTATGAGCACAGGGCAAAGTGTGCAGGCGTGTGCATGCATCACAGCTTTGTTGTGCCTGGCAAGTGTATGCCTGCAGGATGCAACCAGCTCAAAAAGGAGAACAGCTCAAGAAAGGCAACAGGAATGAGAGAAGAAAATGTGCAATTGGGCAAAATACATAACAGGGTAATTTGGGGGTCCTGACTGTACCTCACCCAGTTTTCCCCCCAGGATGGCTCTGCCCTGGGCTAACCCAGCACTGCATAGAGCAGGACAGCTCCAAATCCAGGAGCTGAAGTGAGCAGAGTTCAGTCCAAAAGCAAAGTGCAGTAGTTAATGACCGCCTTCTGCCATTGACAGCTACTGGATTGGAGTGAGTAGCAGCTTGGAAAGGGCATCCCGTGCAGCAGGCTGTCACACTCCCCACTCTTTTGCATGGATACTCATCACTGCTGAGGGACCAGCAGGTCCATTGGAGCTTCTCAGTGACGCAGAGCATCCTATCAAACACTTCAGAGCCTCACATGCCTTCGTTTGCCTCTTCCTAGCCAAATACCCAAGTGCCTTCATCTGACTCCAATCCAATGACCGTGGGAGCAAGAGGCTGGTGATGGGATTGTGATGGTGATGGTAGTGAACATATGGCCAAGCACAACCATTTTTCACCAAGAGAAAAAAGACAGCTTGCATTTCAATGTATGTGCTCGGCAGTAATCACTCCTATGTCTGCTCCCAGAAATGTCCTACTCTAATGGGGAAACCAGCAAGAGCCACCAGGTCAACTCTGTAAAGCACTGCAAGAAATCTCTAACCTGAGATTATAGGGATGGGGATGACCCAGCAGCACACAGCATGTGGCTGCAAGGTGGAGATGTGACGCTGGAGGGATGTGGCTCTGGGCAGCACTACGTGGCTGTCAGAAGGCCCTTACAAGCCCCAGCACTGCTGTTCACAGCCCAGCAGGATTTGAGTGCAGCTGTGAAATTCACACCCCAGCCCAGAACTCATTTGCACAAAAGTGCGACTTGCTCAACAAATTAAAATGGAAAGGCCAGAAATCATGTGGCCGATGAGCTGCTCACCTGCAGGTGATCCTCCCTGGGGACAACAGCATGGCAAAGCCATCAGCCCTTGCCCAAGGCATTCCAAAATTCAGCCTCCAGCCTTGCTGTGTCAGCCATTGGCACCAGCTGCCCAGTGATGTGATGGAGTCACTGTCCCTGGGGGTGTTCAAGAACCGTGGAGATGTGGCACCGAGGTTTAGTGGGCATGGTGGGGGTGGGTTGGAGTTGGATTTGAGTTGGGGTGATGGTGGTTTAAGAGGTCTTTTTTGGCCTTAATGATTCTGTGAGTCTGTGATTAGGCATGGTGATGACCGGTCAGCAGTTGGACTTGATGACCTCAAAGGTCTTCTTCAGCACAAATGACTCTGTAAGTGAGCATGATGGTGATGAATTGGCAGCTGGACTTGATCTTAGAGGTGTTCTCTAGCCTTTATGATTCTATGGACCATGTCTTGCTGCTGGTGATGCTGCCCAGGAAGAGCCAGCCCCAGCTCCGGGAATGCTCAGGCAGCAGTGCCCTCAGTAGGCCTTGGGGGATCACACCTTGGCCATAAATCCCCACAGGAAGTGCAAGGGAATGTGGCAGAGCTCTGCTCAACAGTGCCTGGGGCAGCCCAGGGGCACAGGGCACAGCCTGGAGCTCAAGAGCTGCCCATCAGCAGCACTGCAGTGCTGGGTGAGTGTCGAGCCCTGGCACAGGGGGTGGAGAGCTCTGGGGGTCCTCCTTGGGGATCTCCCACAGCCCCTGGCCGTAGAGCTGGGAACCCAACCATCCTGAGGCTCTGGGCTTCTGGGAGGTGCCATAGGGAGCTCAGAGGATGGGCTTAGACCAAGCTTTGAGGGCTGCACCAAAGCTGGTCAGTGTGGAGGCATTCTTCATCCCAACGCCTCACCTCAACGAAATTTCCCTATTTCCTAAACTGATTTCTTCCTTATAAAAATAACTGGCTCAGAGAGGCCTAATAAAGATGAAAGAGCTTTTAAAGTGGGAATCATCGCTCCTTTTTGGCCATAAAGCATTCGGAATAGCTCTCCGTCATGAAAAAATATTGCATAGCAGGGGATCTGCCAGGGAGGGTGGAGGCAGATAATACAGTTAAGAGATATGAATTGCTTGTGACACAGAGGTCTCCTGGATCTAGGGGAGACTGGGGGACTGGGGAAAGCATGAAGCAAACTGAAATGCCAGGATGGGTGAAATGGAACCTGTGATGGAGCTTTGTGCACCATCCCAAAGAAGCAACGCCAACCTCATGCACCCCGCATCACATTGCAAGAGGAGAGAATCCAAATCCCATTGCAAGAGGGGAGCACCCACATCCCCTTGCAGGAGGGGAGCACTCTTTCTGCTCACTTGCACGTTGCTTGGTCCCAGTGCCCGGAGGAGCCTCCTGGCAGCCCCTACAGCACTGTATTTTACATATAAGGCAGCCCAGGTGAGACCTAAAGAAAACGAATCCTGGTAAGCCTTGGGTTCCTTGCTGCGGGGGAGGAATCTGCAGGCAAAAGCAGTGTGGTAAAGCAGAGAGATCAAGGGTTTGTGCACAGGGAGGGGGCTGTGTGTGGTGCCATCCCAAGAGGTTTGTTTAAAAGACAACAACCCTTTATCCCACCAAAAGCCAACCCCACACCCCCAGCACCCGTCGGAGCACGGAGCCCTCCCACGCCTGATCCCCAAAAAGGAACAGATGCCCCTGCACCAAACACCCAGTAAAGCGCTTTCCGTCCGACCCCCCTGTTCCCGAAAGCAATTAGCAGCTTCGCCTGGAAAACTTGGCTGGCTGCAGCTGGCAGGGAGATGCTAATCCCATCCACCTCGGGGACAGCCACATCTGCACCGTGCCCCCCGCTGCTCCGCTTTTGTTCGCTACCTGGAAGTGTCCCTCCGTCCCCATCTCCGCCCCCACCCCCAAGGGCCATCCAGAGGGCGGCTGCGACGCGGCGCTGGGGGTATATAAGGCAGCGGGGATGCGGGGACGTTGCAGACGCGCTCTCCGGGAAACGGGGACGGTGGTGGCTGCGCTCCAGCCCACGCCACAGGTGAGACCTCAGGGATGCGGCATGGCCCAGAAGGGCACCTCCGGGGGGTGCGGGGAAGGGGGAAACTCGGCAAAATCTTGGTTGCAAAATCTTGGGTGGGTTGTTTGCACGGTTAGATGGACGGCAGCAAGGAGATAAATCACCCTCCTCAGTGAAATGCTTTATGCATCCCTGCCCCCAGCCTCTGCCACCCTTTATTCTCTGCTTTTTTGGGTTACCGTGTGCTGATGCGTTACAGAAGTGTCCCAGCAGTCTCAGATCCAGCACTGCTGTGCCAGAGCTGGGAGGTCCCAGGCGGCTGCTCCCACGATATTGGGGCAAAAGAGCAAAAAGCACCTCCATGCCCACACTTCGTCCGCTCTCTATGGAGCAGGATGAGATTTTCATTAACTTGCCTATTGTTTTCTAAATTGTGGGATGGGGTTTTCCTCCCTTGGCACTCCCAAGGTGAACCACGTGAGTCCCCACAAAGTTAAAAACAACTTGGGAAAGAGTTGGGCTTGGCAAAAGCAAAGTGCATGGATACATCCATCCGCATGGCTCTGCTGCCGTCACCACAACCCTCACCTTGTCTGGACTCACCCAAAGCAGTCCCTGCAGCACAGCCTTCAGCTTCCAGCCTCAGCCTGGGTCTGTTTTAGCAAATCCTTTGCACAGCAGCAGAGCCATCCCTGAGCGCACCAGCATCCCCGACACCTCCAGCATCTCCCAGAGTGCTTCCCAAGTGATGATCTGATGTTATTTCATGTATCATTTCAGCTTGAGGGGGGTTTGCAGGGGCTACAGCCTGCAGGCAGCTTTCCCTGGCAGCATCACTCGTCTGCCTGTGGCTCTCAGGAGGGGCAGAAATCCTCAAGGCAGCAGCTGTCACCTGCAAAGCCGGGTGTTCACGCAGGTGACAAAGGAGCTGGGATTTCGGAGGCAAAGGATGGCGATAGCAAAGCCACAAAGGGCTGGAAGGAGGGGATGCAATCCCAGCAAGAAGCAGCAGCCCCATATTTGGGCAAATAGTTATTATTTTTTCTTTTTTTTTCTGTAGCTCCTCTGCAGTTTGGGTGCCCATCCCTTGCCGGTAGGATGCAGGGTGCGCTGTGCCGCAGCCTGCCTGTGGTGCTGGGGTTGCTGCTGTGCCACCCCACCACTGCCAGCGGTCCATGCTGGGAGAGCAGCAAGTGCCAGGACCTGGCCACCGAGGCTGGTGTTTTGGTAAGTGGGAGCGTGGGGCTGCCCCGGGCTTGGTTTGCTTGTAACCCCAATGGAAGAGGTGACGGGATGCTGTCCGTGCTGGGTGACACACGGCAAGGTGGAGTGATGCCTTGGGCACCGTGATCTGTGGGTTTTGGTGCGCTCATGCCTTTTGGCCTCATAGAGTCACAGAATCTCAGAGTGGTTTGGCTGAGAAGGGACCTCAAAGCTCGCCCAGCTCCAACCCCTGCCACAGGGTGATCTCTCACCAGATGAGGTTGCCCAAAACCCCATCCAGGGATGGGGCACCCACAGCTTCTCCCTTCCACTGCCTCATCACTTTCATCTTAAAGAACATCTTCGTGTTGGGTAAAATCAGTTTTCGAACTGATGTCATCCCTCCTACGTGGGACAAACAAGGAAATCAGAGAGTGGTAACGGGATGGTGGTTATGGTTCATCCTCTGCAGGGGCTGAGTGTGTTTTGGGGACCCAACGCACAGCCTCCATGTGTGGTCCGTGCTCCCCCAGCACCTTTTACATCCCCACAGGATGTGTTGGATGCTCCATGCTCCCCCTGGAGGACACATAGAGTGGCGCTTGCATGGGAACGTCACCAAGGCCACAGGTTGCACATTAGGAAAGATTTCTTCCCTGAAAGAGTGGTGAAGCAGTGGCACAGCTGCCCGGTGGGCTGTGGGGTCACCATCCCTGGAGGTGTTCCAGAACCGTGACACAACACACTTGGGGACATGGTGACCGGGCATGGTGGAGCGGGCTGACACTTGGACTTGGTGACCTTAGAGGTCTTTTCCAAGCTGAAAGATTTCATGATTCCATTTTGCCCCGTGCAGGCGTGTGCCAAGGCGTGCCGAGCTGAGCTGTCGGCCGAGGCACCCGTGTACCCCGGCAACGGGCACCTGCAGCCCCTCTCCGAGAGCATCCGCAAGTACGTGATGAGCCATTTCCGCTGGAACAAGTTCGGCCGTCGCAACAGCAGCAGCGGAGGGCATAAAAGGGAGGAGGTGGCCGGCCTCGCCCTGCCCATCACATCACCCCACCGCCCCCCCGGGGAGGAGGAAGATGGAGAAGGGTTGGAGCGAGAGGAAGGGAAGCGCTCCTACTCCATGGAGCATTTCCGCTGGGGCAAACCGGTGGGACGGAAGAGGAGACCCATCAAGGTGTACCCCAACAGCGTGGACGAGGAGTCGGCCGAGAGCTACCCCGTGGAGTTCCGGAGGGAGATGGCGGCCGACGAGGATCCCCTCGGCCTCTTGGAAGAGGAAGAGCAGGAGGAGGAAGGCGAGGAGGAAAAGAAGGACGGCGGCTCGTACCGCATGCGGCACTTCCGCTGGCACGCGCCGCTGAAGGACAAGCGCTACGGCGGCTTCATGACCCTGGAGCACAGCCAGACGCCGCTGATGACTCTGTTCAAAAACGCCATCGTCAAAAGCGCCTACAAGAAGGCTCAGTGAGCGGGGACGGCCCGCGGGGCAGCCCAGCCCACGTGGCCCCACGCAGCTTTAGTGTCCTGCCGGCATGTGTGTCACTTAGATCCACAGATCGCTCGTTATGTCCTTAATTACTACTCCGAAGCCCTCCTGCCCCGACACCCAATGGCAACAGGTTGGGGCTGAATGCACCCATGTGAGCAGTGCTCACGCCGGGTCATTTTCCTACTTTCACCAAGCTGTAAAATACTGTAAATGACGGATTAAAAGAATTCTAAAAACAAAACAAAACAAAACATATATCTGTAATTTTTGCTAGCTAGCTATGCATCTGCAATGTCTGTGGGGCTGTGTCTTGCAACGGGGCGAAGGAAATAGGGACAAGGTTCAGTGGGCACGGTGGTGACAGGTTGACAGTCGGACTTGATGATCTCACAGGTCTTTTCCAACCTTAATGATTATCAGAGAATCATATCACAGAATTGCTTGGGTTGGAAGGGACCTCAAGGATGGTGAAGCTCAAACTTCCCCCTCTCTCTTCCCCCCACCACAGGCAGGGCTGCCAAACTCCGTATCTAATACTACACCAGGCTGCACAGGGTCCCATCCAACCTGGCCTTGAGCACCTCCAGGGACCTAAAAGTGAAAGTTAGAATAACTCCAAGCCCAAATCCTGCAGCTGGGAACCAAAAGGCATCACTGGGGCTGTGCATGGGAGATGGCCGTGGGGCTAAATTTCATCACAGGTTACTCCCAAGGAAGGGATTCAGGCTTCCCCATCCCTAGGCAGCTTCCCCAGTACTTATCTCCCAGGTAAACTCATTAATTGCCTGTTGAATGGCAACGCAGGAGACTCTCAGGTACAAAAGAAAGTGACATTATTTATAAAGTCACGTTGCTTAATCGTTTGCATAGAGGGGCAATGAAAGCAGGGAGCAGCTGGGGATGTGGGACCATCTGCAAGAGCAAACGCTGTTACCTGTGCCAGGAGTAACAAACCCTCATCATTTCCCCCAGCCTCACAGAGCCCCAGGTGCCATCAACGTGCCAACAGAGCAGATCCCATAATGTGGCAACATCAACATTTATTGGAGGGCTTGCCTGGAAATACTGACAGCATCTCGGCCCTTTCACACCCACTTCTCTCCTGCCCTCAGCTACGCACGGAAACAACACAGTGCCCTGAAATACAGAGATGGAAACGCACACATGCACCTAACTGCCAAGTTTATAGAAATATACTTTGTCATCTATACATACACCAGTATCTAAACTAAACGTGATGTACAAACGAGTCACTTACACTGTGTGTGTGTGTGTGTGTGTGTGTGTGTGTGTGTGTGTGT
>NW_024962319.1:272186-285222 GCF_019238085.1 Lagopus leucura | reverse complement strand
TGTGTGTGTGTGTGTGTGTGTGTGTGTGTGTGTGTGTGTGTAGGGACATTTACAGGTGAAGTTTGGGTCCTGAAACGCAATGCTGAGCACAGCCAGCACTTGCTTTTGGAGGGGAATAGGGGATGTGCTGGGGGATGTAGCGAGGGAACAGCACTGGGACCAGGGAGACCACACCGAAACCCCCAGCCAGGGGATAGGGGATAAGGTGCAGTCCTGGCCCAGGTTCCCTGAGCAGCAATGGAACCCCAGGACTTGCCCTGTGCCATCCCCATGGCAGCCAGGCTCCAAGGAGCAAGCCTCGTGCTCATCTTCCCACCTTCCTTCTGAATTTGAAGGGGTTTGGAAGCGTCTCCCCCCCATGCACACACAGCCTGGGGGTTAATCACTTTTCCTACTGCATTTTGCTGAACTTTTACTGCTTTTCATTAGCACAGCTATGGGAGCAAAACATCCTTTGTCAAGCAGCCTCCTCACGTTCCCAATGCCAGCTCCACAACTTCACCCAGCCAAAACCCCATGGGGGACTAGGCATAACTAAGGGAACAAAATGGGACAGGCTGGGAACAGAAAGATAGGGGGGGACCCCCAAGGAGTGGCTGTGGCAAGGGACAGCCTCATGCTCTGGGCAGGGCTGCAATCCCACCCAGGGACTGAAATAAACCCTCGTTTTTCCTGTCCTCTTAAGCTAGGTCATTTCCTAAACCCAGATTAAATGACAACCACATAAACAAGTGGTAACCTCGGGGCAACTGCAAACTGCACCCGCCACCAAACTAAAAAAAGGAGAGAGAAGAAGAAAAAAAAGGATGTTAACGTGCAATTACACCTTCAAATAACTGTCTGAAGAGCTACCGTGAGAAGGGGCGGAGAAATGAGTGGTCACTGAAGCAATCCAGCTGGGCACAGGCAGCACCACTGTGACCATTGTCATCACCTGCTGTCCCCCTGCTGTGCACAGCAGCATCTCCCACACTTCCAGTTTTGAGTTTTAGATCCTCCTGTGTCTCCTCCTGCAGTGAAGCAATGTGTCCAGCTGGAAGGAAAGGGGCTGCCCCAGAGGTGAGCTGGGATTTCCCCGCAGCCCTGGTGCAGGAGGCTCCATGCTTGGCTCAGCAAAAAGCTGCCTGACCACAACAGAGGCCTTTTTTTTCTTTTTTTTTTTTTTCCCAAAAGGATTCTGTTAAAAAAAGTAATCTATTCCTCAGACAGGAATGCTAACACTGTGAAATCCCAAACCAGAAACTGTGAAACCATACACCATGAAAATAGTTGGCTAGTGTGTTGATATGCCCAAATGTGGTTTCTACTCATGACTTATGGTGGCTCCAGGTGCCTCACTGCATGAGCACTGCCTGTGGCTGCTGTATGGCTCCCCGAGAGCACCCTGCTGATGACATGGACAAGTCAAGTATAGCTCTTTTGGATCTCCCCTCCTCCTCAAGAAAAGTTTTCCAAATAAATCACGTTTTCAAGTGACCTGGAACCAGCCAGGTTGTGTATCCCAACACTAGGATGGGACAGTTGCTGCCCTCCTGTCACTCCAGGCACTCCTCTTGTCCAGAATGAAGTACCCAAGCAACCGGCCACGCAGCTGCTGGGAAGATGCAGCTCACAGGCCAGGAGCTGGATGTGTGGACTGCACCCTTTACAGTCACTTGCTTTGTGCATGAGCTCCAGCAGGATTTAATTTTACAGCTTCCCCACGCTGCACCACACATCCCCTTTTACAATCTCACACCCTGCAGCTTCACCCCTGCCACCCTCGCCAGGGGTTTCCAACATGGCTAACAGATGATTTGGGGAGGGATTCCCCAAGGAACAGGTTTGTTTTACGTTGGGAAGATGTACATGCCCAAAGCTCTCTGCCAGGAACCAGAGCACCTCCTACCCCCTCTCCAAAAACAAAATTGGAGAGGGAGGTCAGAGCAACGACACACCTTCCTGCACCACCAGCTGCCCCCAGAATATCAGCAGGGGATCACTAAAGAAAGTACATGGTTTGTGGTGCCAATGAATCTTGGGATAGTCTTAGTGTCCACGTCCCTATCTGTCATGCAGAAGGATGCACTCTCCAGGTGGTTGGCAGTCTCTCCCCAGGAGGTCCTTTGGCACAAGCTGTGCAGCAGGCTCTGTCCTACCAGCACAGCCATCCTCAGTACACACACAGGTCCGGGAACTTCATCTCATACACTGGGATGGAGTGGTTCTGGGGCTGGCCATAGGCAGCTGTGATGGTGCCTGATGGGCTCGGTGGTGGCCTGAAACATGAGAGACAGAGGGAGGTGTTTTACAGAGGTGTTTCATGAGGAAGCAAAGCCTGTTGCAGGGCAGAAAACATCGCATTCCTGCACCACTGCAGCTCTCCTCTGTGCCCCCGTAGCAGAAGGGAACTGCAGCAAACAAACCAGAGGCTGCTCCCACCAAACTTAATCTCTTGTGCTACCACAGGTACCCCAGTCCCAGGCTGGCACCCACCCCCAGCACCCTGCAAGCAACACAGCTGGGTGGCTTGACTAGCCATGCTCAGCCTGGCACGCTCAGCCATCACCCCAACTCACCGTATGGTGATCTCAAAGATCTGGTTGAGCTTGCTCTGCAGCAGCGTTGCCTGAAACACACACAGCAGCTGTATCAGTGTGGGTGCAACCCAGGAACAACAGCAATGCAAACAGGACAGACACTCCATCAGCCTTCCCCGTTCAGCAGAGAAGGAAGAAGGCGGCCTCACAGCATTCAGAGCTAAACTGCCACCATCCCCAGCTGAGACCATGCGGGGATTTAGGGCCACAGCTTCAACTCACCCGAGCACCACAGTGAGCAGCAATCTCCTCAAATGGGGCTTTCTGAAATTTCTCCACCACTTGTCGCCTCCGCTCTCGTTCTTGCTCCTCCACAGCGACGCTGTCTACTGAAGCAAAGGGGAAATGGCTCTCAGCTGCTCCCCTCAGCACGGATCATCCACACCACATCCCCACCCTCCAGCAGACAGCACAGATTTGAGCATCACTAGTAAGCCAAGCAGAGGATCTTCGGTGCCTGAATCTGGGACCTGCCTCCCAGGAACACCCTAGGGAGAGGCACAGAGATGAAGCTGCCTGGCCGTGCTGCTACCTGGGTGCAATGTCAGCATGGCAGAAGCACAGCGGATCCGTCCATCCAGAGCACACACAGGGGTGATGGGACCCACACATCACCCACCCATATTCAAACATGTCAGCCTCCACCTCTCCCTCACTTACCTATTGCCTTTTTCAGTGTCTCATATGTGATCTCTTCAGCTGGTGCTCTCTAGAGGAAGAGGAAAAGCAGATGGCTCAGTGCTCAGCACAACACAGTGTTTTGGAATCACAGCAGCCAAGAACCAGTGCCTCAGGCTGTATTCTTGAACTGAGACACAGCCTGTCTTTAACACACAGACACATCCTTCCTGATAACCTGTATTTTTAAAATGTTTTTTCAGGCTGGACCACCCTGGCCTCAGACCTCCCAAAGGCTCCTGTGTGTATGAAATGTTGATAGTGGGAAAATAAAGGAGGAAGTTTTTCACTCAGAGGGTGGTGAGGCACTGGCACAGGTTGCCCAAGGAGGCTGTGCATGCCCCATCCCTGCAGGCATTCAAGGCCAGGCTGGATGTGGCTCTGGGCAGCCTGGGCTGCTGGTTGGTGACCTGCACACAGCAGGGGGTTGGAACTGGATGAGCATTGTGGGCCTTTGCAACCCAGGCCATTCTATGATTCAATGATTATACAAAAGGTTTGCCACCCAAACAGCAGCGTGAGATCCTCCCAGATGTGTAACTCCCATAACGCACTTATCAGCACCAGCACCTGGAGGGGAGCATCAGTAGGAGATGGAACCTTTCTGTGCCTGATTTGCTGCCAAACATACCAGGGCTGAATAATGGATCCCTGTGCTCATAGCCAGCAGAGCAGTTATGCACACAGCTACACGAAGAATTATACAAGACTTAATTGCACACTGTCAGAACTGCAGTTTCTAAAGCTCAGGTGTAACACAGTACCTGCTCTCGCTCAGGACTGTTTCTAGACTCCACTTCAACCTGCAGGGAAATGGTCTCGCCAATGCTCTTCCTCTTGGACAAGCGGTCTTCATCTGGGAAAAACCAGGATAGGTAAGCTGATCTGCTGCCATTCCTCCAACTCCAGAAGTGCCCCATGCCTCGTCCCCAGAGTAGCAATCAATCTGTCCAGGTGTTCACCCAAATTCACCCAGCACAACTAAGAACTGAGCCAAACCCAGCGGGGCTCTATGACACCACCAGTCCAGCCCACCATGCATGTGACAACCCCAGGAATCTCCTGACTGACAGATTTGTGACAGTTTCCCTAATGCTACACTTCTAAGGAAAGGCAGAAAAACAACAGGAAAACAACCCAGACATAAGCACAAGAGCTTCACATTCCCATTGCTGTGTAGAACGTTTCCCTTTCCATGGTCCTGCAGTAGACCACAGGGTGGCACATACCAGTCAGCTGGGGGACATAGGGTGTGCTGAGCCGGTCTGCATTGTAACCACTGCCACCCAGCACTTCACTGATCTTGCTCTGCCAGAAGAAGACCTCTGGGCCCAGGCGGTCAAGGCTCTTGCTTAACCTATGAGGGCGGAAAAAAAACAGGGGATATGGCCACATCTTCTCTTCTTAGGAAACGGTACCAGAAGGGAGAGGGTTTCCAGCCCCTTTCAGTCAGAAAGAGAGGGCTTACATGGCTTTGCTTAGCGCCATCAGAATTGGATACATCATGTTATGGAGATCAGAGAGTTAAGGAAGGTGATTCTCCCCCTTTCCTCTTCTCTCAGGAGACCCCACCTGCAGCATTCTATGCAAGTCTGAGGCCCCCAACACAAGGACATGGACCTGCTGGAGCAGGCCTAGAGGCCACAAGGGTGCTGAGAGGACTGGAGCACCGCTCCTACAGGAACAGGCAAAGAGCTGCAGGTATTCAGACTAGAGAAAAGAAGGCCCTGGGGAGACCTTACTGCCTTACTGCAGCTTTCCAGTATTTAAAGGATCCTGTAAGAAAGGTGGAGAGGGACTCTTTGTCAGGGGGTGACTGACAACAGGATGAGGAGTAACAGCATTAAACTAAAACAAGGTATGTTTAGATTAGATATTACAAAGAAATTTCTCATTACAAGCATGAAGCACTAGAATATGCGGTCCAGAGAAGTAGTAGATGCTCTGTCCCTGGAGGTGTTCAAAGGCAGGCTGAATGGGGCTTTGGGGGATCTGGTGCAGTTGGAAATGTCCCTGCTCGTGGCAGGGGCTGGAATGGGATGGACTTCAAGATCCCTTCCTAATCAAACCATTTTAGGATTCTGTCTCTGGGTACACCAGTACAAAGCTACAGAGGACCAGAAGGGCCCTCGACCCATCACAACAGATACAAGCATGCTCTTCAGAGGAGCACCACCCCAACTTAGGGGATGTCTTACAATAATAGTGGCACTCACTGGGGCTGCTTCCGTATTTGGGACCTCCTCACCAAACATGACACATGCAAAACGTGCCAAAGGCTATCCCAGCAGGAATGAGACAGCCCAGGCAGCCCAAGGTCAATCAGCATGCAGCACATGTCCTTGGGGCAGCAGCAGAGCAGAGCAGCAGGAAGGTGTGTCACATCTGCATCCACGTTGCTGGTTGGGTGGGGAAGGAATCAGCCAGCAGAGCCAATCCTGGTATATGACCAGCTCTGAGCACAAACTGGCAGCCAGCCCTTTCTCTGATTGCATGAAACCCTTCTTGGATCCAAAAAAAGGCTGAAAACTACTTACCACTGTGACATGCCCAGATGGGAAATGCAGACAAGCACAGGCAAACAAAAGGTAGACAAACTCTTTACCCCCATGCTCCTACACGTGCTAAATCCTTGAGATCAGGCAGTGGGGAAGAGCATGTTTCCAGCAAAGGTGCTTACCTGGGTCTCTCCACAAACACATCTTCAGGGAGCAGATAGGGAGCTTCCTTCTGTCGCATCTGGATGACCTGCAGAAGGCAAGCAAGAAGTCAGGCTCAAACTTCACAGGCAGCCAGGCAGGCTGCAGCAGACAAGGCCTCAGCACCCACCCCGAGCCCTCGCACCTCGTGGATGTGCTGGCAGAAGGTGGGCACGGTGATGAGCTGGCTGATGAGGTTCAGGTAAGCTGCACCAAGGGCGAAGAGCGCACAGCGGTTGTATGCTGTCAAGTTGTCTTCGTTGATCTGGGCTATCTCCTGCAGCACACACACAGCCCCATGTGACAGGGATGGGCAAGGTCCCCATCCACCTCGCAGCACTGCTGCCTGCAAATATCCCAGCTATCAGAGCAAGGGGATGGGGCATTTCAGAAGCTGGCTGGGTCTCTTCCCCGCTGTGCTAATCTGATCCCACTGTGGCAGGAGAAGCCTGCAAGTGAGGAACTTGTATCCCCCTTGCTCAGAGACCTCAACCCAAAAAACAAACAAACAAACAAACAAAAAAAAGCCCTTCTCAGAGGCTCTTTCAGGACCTCTATTGCCTTTCTCCAAGTACAGTCCAGCTCTGGAGAGATAATGCCAGGTAAGATGCCAGGGCAGAGGTTCTCACCCAGCAGGCCAGGTATCCCATTAGCATTTTAGCACTGAGCCCCAGTAACACACTCAGCTTCCCATTCACCTACCTGCACTGCCAGCACCAGGCGGATGAGGTCCACTACAACCTCCTCATTAGCCAGCTCAATGCTGATGAGCACCAGCATGCTGTAGAGAGCCTCATAGTGAGCCTGGATGTTGCTCTCCTCCTTGCATATCAGGTAGATGTGCCGGAAGAGCTGCTGGCTATGCTGCAGGAACACAGAAGGATGTGGTCACCTTCTAAGCATCCTCTACAGGCAACAGTAAAGTCAACACAAAAGGATAAACAAAAAAGCAGCAGGGCCCAGCAAAGGGGCTCCATGCACAAAGGAGCAGAACTCCTCCAGTTGACAAGTTAACAGAGAAAGCCCCAGGTGTTAGGAGCTGTGACTCCCAGGTGGTGTTGGACCCTGATGGGGAAGAGGCACCAGCAGGTCTGAGAGCAGAGCCCAGAACAGGCAAATACTGCTCACAGCAACAAGCCCAAGGAAAAGATGCCCCTGTTGCAGCAGCATTATAGAAATGACAGCTCAGACCACAGCAGAGAAATAAAGACCCGAGCCACACTGCTCGAGAGCAAGGCATGGGATAGAGCTGGGCACACACTGGTACAAGGGAAATGTAGCTCTTCCACTGCTTTCAATGCAGGGACTGCTCCCAGGTGTGTAACATAACAAACTGATCCTCTCTTGGCCTCAAATTAGTTTCAGAGGGGTTTTCACAGAAAATATTTTAAAGTGAGAGGAAATTCTGTGGGGCTTTTTTTTCCTTTCTTCCTTAAATACTAGGCAACTTTGAAAATCACTTGATAAATAGTATTTGGGATACTAGCACATCCTGGGGTACTCATTTCTTGGAACAAATAGCAGATTTCAGGGTCTACAAAGGTTCACACATGAAGCACTGATGTAGATTGAATCCCACTGTCCTCTCCCAGGGACATCCCCAGGTTCAGAGGCCTCACTGCATGCCTCCAGTGTGGCTTGGGGAAACCAAGGCACTGTTCACACACAGGTGTGCATGAGGACAGCTTGACCCAGGCTCTGACACTACCTTCTTCATGAAGACAGTATCTTGGCGCGAGCATTTTTCCACTTTCAGCTTCAGGACTGAGATGTCGCTGATGGTGCTGCAAGGAAAGGCCAAGGGGAAGGAAAAACTCAGATACCAGAGGAAGGATGGGCAATCCCCACACGCCAGCAGAGCTGCTGGCCAGGAACAAGCAACTGGGAGGAACCAAGGGGGAGAAGCTGAAGGTTGGTTTTAGAACCCATCTGAGCAATCCAGATATTCGAGAGAGCTAAATCACTACAGGATTTCAAGGAAGTTGCACTCGGGAATACAGAGGCAAATTGATAAAGAAGCATGCATGCAGAGTAGATTAGCAGGACCACAGCAAACCCCATGGAGATACTGCCATGTGGGATTCATCACCTTCTTCCGCCTTAGCTTCATTCCTCTCCAGAGTAAGGCTAGCTAAATGCAGCGCAGCAATGCCAGTGCCCAGCAGGCCTATCTGTGGGGATGCAATGCAGTCGATGAACCCACTCGAGGAGGTTACTGCTCCTGCAGGTTACATCCTCCTGGTATCACTGTCTGCCTAACCAGTTATCCTCAGCAGGGTGGTCCCACATCCCTCTGGGCACAGCCTCTCCGAGACTCCCCCCACCCATCTGGCTCCTAGCACAGTGCTCATCTGCAGCATTAGACCACGCCACAATTGGTACCAGATTTAATAATAATCCTGCCAGCAGCCCCAAAGCCTGCAGGCACTCTCAGCCTGTCAGATCTCTCCCTCTTGAGCCTGCTCTGTGGGGTCTGCCAGCCCCAGACCTGTGGGGGATCCTGAGGCACACACCTGATGGTAGAGAACTTCTGCCGGTTGTCATGGCGATCAATGAAGCTGATGAGGATCTCAAGGACAAAGAGGCGAATCTCAGCATCCTCCATGAGGGCTGCAGAGAGCAGCCTGTCCAGGAAGGCGCTGGGAAGTGCTGTGAGCATGTTACTGCACTGGAAGCCCACGGAGACCTGTGAGCATCAATTAAAAAGGGAGGCAACATGACCGCGTCGCTTAGGTTAAAACACACCAAGAAAGGGGGAATGTGGGCAGAGAAAACTTAGTACAGTTTCAGCTCTTGCTAAACCACCCCAGGGGAGAGGGGTCCTGAGCTCAAGTCAGGGCTCCATGCCAGCAGCTGTGTTTGGTTACAGGTCTTGCAGGGATTGGACACTGCTGCAGGGATAGCGACACGTTCATACCTGTAGGAGGGACTTGAGGAGCATTATCTGTGTCAGCCGATTTCGATTCTCCCTGCCAAGGAGAAAAGAAATAAATGGTAAAATTTGAGTGAAAACAAAAACAATCCTCTTTGATTGCCCCAAGATTAGAAAACTTCAGAAAGGGCAAGACTGAGTTTCCTGAGTCATTACTGCATACAGCTATAAAAGCCTTCAGGAAATGGGCACCAGACACATTGCTAAAGGAATGATGAACATAAAAGGATTCAACCCAGCTTAGGTACCAGAAACAAGGCACACCTGCAACTCCATGCAGGCACAAGGTGCCCATCCCACCAGTGACCCCCAGGGATGCCAGGCATATGGGCCTGTTCTATATGGGCCCCTCACTCTTAAGCTGTTGAAGACCAGTTAGATAAGTACAAGCCTTCCTGTGCATGGCAGTATCCGTATTCCTCACTCCATCTCTCTTCTTCTCAGCCAGTGTACACTATGCCTTCACTTCAGGGATGTGCATTTTTAGGGGTTTTTGTAGGCAAATAGAGAATATCCTGAATTCTCTACTGCCTGGAATCAGTCTTTCCTAACCCTGTATGGCAAGAAAGGGACGTGTGGAGCTTTGTAAGTATTTCCAGGCTGTCCCATCATCCACAACACACTGGCCTAAGCTGCCTACCCCTGCCAAGGGACTGAGCTACACTGAGGTGGCAGCATCCTCAGAGACTGAACTGTAGGCTGCAGCTTCTCTGCTAACTGCTGGCACACCTACCTGGACATCCAGAGCAACACCATCTCATATGTCTTAAAAAGGAAGGAATCTCCTGAGATGGTAAAAGAGCAGTGACAAACAGCCTGGCATGGCCAAGCCAGCACTGAGAAGCAGTTGGTAACTGGCATCCCAGGGCTATGAGTGTGATTCTGCAGCAAGGAGAGCTGCCCCAGTTGAACAGTATGCGGAGCCCCATGTGTCTCACACCATGTGATACCAGACTGAACACGGGCACCAGGAATCACCCCCACATCAGTGAGGAGCAGAGCGTGTCTCCTATCATGCAGCAAGTCTCTCCCATCAGAAATGAGTGGGAGCAGCCCGGCCACACTTTGAAAATAAATATAGCATGAAAATCTGTTTGCTCCTTACCTACACGTTTCAGTGCCTGATACCCTCGCTCCAAATAGCTCTCAAACTCCGTTCCCACACTTCTCAAGTAATTATGTTGTTTGGGTGCTTTCCTTTCCCTCTCTTCCTCCACAGCCAGTTATATATACCGCCTACCACTCAGTGTCAATAAAAGCTTGGAGGCAGCTCAGAGGGGCCACACACAGAATGAGGAGGTAGCAATGAGCTGCTGGTACCTACAGAGCCAAAAATGAGCTTCTCAAAAGTCATGGCCAGCAGCCACCTTGCTGACCTGATCATCACATCGGAAGTCACTCCTCCAAATATTGTCCCTTTTTCCCTGCTAAATTTTGGATGACACCTCAGGACTGAGCTCCTCACCCCAGTCTTTCTAATAATGTAGCCATATCCCCCCTGTCCTTATGTCTCACTCTGCCCCCACCTCAAGGAGCTCTCCTGCACTTTCAATCTTGTGTTCAAAGTCTTTTATCTCAATGCATGGGACAGCTGAAGGAAGAGAAGGGCAGGGCTAGGAAGAGGAGGGAGAAAAGCATCCATACTCACCCAGCTTTACCAGCCTCAATAGACTGCTGTGAGGATGGCAGAGGCACCTTGTTCATGATGAAGGCCATCACCTCTGACTGCTGGTAAGTGGGCAGTGTGCTGGCAAAGGATCCTGTGGGCACAAGAGTGCACTGGCAGTGTGTGAGGAACAGTGACCACCCACAGGCCATGGCACCCTAGGAAGCACTCAGTACTGCTCCGAGCCAGCTGCTGGGCTCACAGCCAGGTTGGAATAGGAAAAGGCCTCACTGGATGCACTATCTACTGGCAACCTTCCCTTTAGGGGGATTCAAGAGCCATCAAAATGCCTACTGGAAGGAACAGCCCTAAGCCCAGACAAAGAGAGGCAGAGGTGCCAAGCCCTTCCTCTGCACCCCGTTTTGGACGTTTCTCCATCCTCATCAACTCAAGCAGGCTCACACTTGCCCTTTCCTTCTCCTCTCCTTCATTCCTCAGCCTGTCCAAGCCAAGAAGAAGCATAACAGCCTCCATGTGGCAGCTCTGCTGGGATCAATGGGGTTGCAATGCCACCTGCTGATAACCCATGCGCTGCAATGAGGTAAATCTCATTTCCCATCGCTGCTTTTAGGATGAAAGCAATTTTCTTTCGTCCTGAATCACCCTAAGATGCAGAAGCAGAAACCTACCACATGGGAGGCCACCCACCAGCACAGCACACACCTACAGCAGGCACAGCCAGAATCCCCACCTATGGTTTTAATAACGGCCTCCTGGAACATCCTCTCCTCGTGCTCTTTGATGATCTTGGTGCTCACACCGGTGATGCAGTTGTAGCTCCCCGTCAGCGCGTAGTCGATGCTGAGCCGCAGCTGCCTCAGCAAGGTGTTAAACACCTCCAGCACCGTGGGGCCTGGGATGATGAGAAGGGAGAGACAGGAGATGGGGGGAGCAGTGGTTTTTTTTCCCCATAGAGATGGAGCCTGTAGTTCCCCCAGAGGTGGTGTCATTTATGCCTCCCACTACCCCTGTAAACAGTCTGAAAGCCAGATGTAGAGTTTTAACCCTACCAGCTCCCCAAGCCAAGACAGAAGTGGTCTTCCAGTGGCAACATGAGCTCAACGTATTCACAGCAAGCCTCAGAAAAAGAGCCCTGAAAATCCCTTTGACCCCCACCACATGGAGGTGAGGGCTTCCATTGCATTCAGCTGCCTAAACTTAGGCAGCTGCATGTGGGCGTTGCAGCTCCCATTGCAGACAGCTGAACGTGGGCGTTGTGCTCGGGTGCACTGAAATGGCATCAAAAAGATCCCCAGCACTCCTGGGTGCTCCGAAGCAGATCCTCCACTGACTGGAGTTCAGCTCAAACCTTCAGCAGCTGAAATAAAAAGGTGACAGGATGGATGCAGGACAGATCTATGCACTTACCAACAGATCCAGAGGCTGCAATCACTGCTGCTTCCGAGAGGACCTCCACAATGCCCGCACGCACAGTGGCTGCGCTCTTGCTGTTGGCATCCAGGTGGCCAAGAAGCTGCTGGATCACGAGATGGGAGTGCTGTGGCTGGAAGGAGAGAGTGAATATCAGTGAGGGTGCCACATGCAAGAAGTGATGATCCATTTCTGTAACACACACAGCTACTGGGGACTCATGCCCAGCTGTATCAAGCCCCTGCCTGGCTCTTTCCAACAATTCTCCAGATGCAAAATGAGAGAGGGCACCCAGAGAAAGTCTGTTTTACAAGAATGAGCAAGACCTTGGAGCAATTTGCACATGAAAAAATGACCTAAAGAGATGCTGAGATCTAAGGAAATAGGAATGATTAATCCTGAGGATTTCAGGGAGTAAGTCCTGCTGAATTATTGTGACCCTACGCCTCCAAGATGCATTAACAGGATTTCATAAACTCTAGTAGCACTATAAAGGGTTTTAGGCAGTTTACAGGATTAGAAACATGAAACAAAAGTGGGGGATGGCAATCTGCTTTTCAGTATATTGGTTCTCCAAGCTATGGCTTGGCTGAATCCAAAAGTGAAGAAAAATCACAAGGGGGGGAAGTCTGGGAGTCCAGAGGCTGCTCTAGCAAAGTGGGAGCAGGATAGGATGGCAGCACCGTGCCTGACAACATGCACTGACCCATGCAAAGAGAAAGAGAATGAGACATTTGGGGATTACCTAAACTGCATTTCCACAGCCAGAGCACCCAGTGAAGAGTCTGGCAGGCCTGTTCCTATCAAAGGACAGAGATACTGAGGGGCAGGCACCCTCACTATATCTGGTTTGCCCAGAAGATTTTTAACCCCAAATAGTGCCTCTCCTTTTCTACAGGGAGGGAGGCTGTGTTGATTTCCACAGGAGCGATCTGCAAAGAGGCAGCTTTTCACCACAGTTCAACTGCTTCCTTTCCACAGCACACTGCTAGCCCATCTGACTCAGCAAGTCTTTTCTTTCTGCTGAGAGGGAAGCAATCACTCTCAGGACTGAGACACAGGCTCCATGCACAGCATGCTAAACCATGCACAGCATGCTAAACCATGCACA
>NW_024962319.1:255461-272176 GCF_019238085.1 Lagopus leucura | reverse complement strand
ATGCACAGCATGCTAAACCATGCACAGCATGCTAAACCATGCACAGCTGTCACACAGAAAGGCTAAGGTGTATCAGACATTTAAGGCCCCCAGCCCACACTGCTGTGCATCTTGATGGTGCCCATTTTGGGACATGCTCAAGGGCCAAACCCACTGTCAGTGTTCAGATCAGAGCTGTCAGGATGCAGCTACACAGTAGATGCTCTGACTCAGCCCAGCCATAGAGGCAGAACTGGGTGCTCCCAAGCATGCACACGCGTCCCCAGATGGTTCCAAAGGCCAGAAATCCCACAGGTTTCCCACCTGGATTGAGTACATGATGATCCTGAAGCAGCGGGTGGCAAAGATCTTCGGCTCCCAGAGCGAGTGGTTATCCAGGTGGCTGGGGAGAGATGGAAACAGAGCAGATGGTGACTGTGTTCCCCAGGCAATGCAGCAGTGCAGACCAGCACCAAGAGCAGGGACAGCCAGGAGCAGAATGGAGTAAATGCTACGCATGAGAGCAGGGATACAAATCATTCTCTGAGGTGACTTTTCTCAGTGACAGGTATCTATCCAAAGCCATCTTCCTCCGAAAACAAGAGCTGAAACCCAATTCCTACTTCCAGCACCATGCCAAGGGCAGTCAGAAGAGCCCTTGCCTTCCCCCCAGCTCTGGCCCACACCTGTTGTTTCTCTGTGCCCTTGTGCCAAAATCAAAGGATGCACAACTTACATGAGAACAGGTGTGATGGCGTTCTTGATGTTGCTGTACGCCGCCCGGCCCAGCAGCTCCCGCAGACACCTCTCTGCCAGCTCTGTGGGACTCTCTTTCTCCTTCTCAGTGGCTTGCAGCGGGGAAGGGGAGCGGCTGTGAAAGCAGAGGAGGGTGATGAGAGTGGAGCTGAGCGTGCTGCAGCAGTGGGGGAGAAGAGGCACAGAGCCCATTCAGGGCGGGACAGAGCTAAATGTTTGTGGCATCTGCCTGTAGCTCTCGTTGCACAGGGCCGTGGGCTACCCCTCACACAGCCTGCAGCCACCCCACAGCAGCCATATGTCACCCTGGGAGGCAGATGGGGTAGCTCCATTGCAGCAGAGCTCAGGGATAACGCACTGTTGGATTTGAGCCAGAGCAGAGGGCAGCACAGGTGCACGGATTACAGGCGAGAGAGTTGTGCTGGAATGGCCCCATTCACAGCCCCATGCAGCAGAAACAGCCCTCACGTCCCTCCTTCCAGTCTCAGGATTAGTGCTTATCATTCCAGGCTCAGTGCTTATCAGCAAGGATACGGGCATAACATTCCTCCCAGCACAGACACAATGTCTCGAGGGAGGACAAGCAAAGCAGTCAGTACAGCACAGCACAAATCACCCTGAACTCATACGCCCTGGGGAACATTCACCCCCCCTTTTCTACACTTGGGCTGTTTGGCATTGCAGAAACACAGCAAATGTTTTTTCCACTTCAGTGCTTCAGTTTACAAGAGAAATGGGAAATGTAACTGGCCAAAAGTCATCTTCCCAGGACTGACACATCTTTCCTAACCTTCAAAAGGAAAATCCCAGGAGGAATTCGTGCCTGTTTCTCCACAAAACGCTTCTCAGCTAAGCACCTCCCCTTCAAACACTCATCTGGTAGGGAGTTATGCTTGAAGAATGGAAGGACAGGGAGCAAAGCCATATTTCAGCTCCCCTCATTCTTCTTGCTGACCTTTAAACTAATTGCATAGGTAGCATTTAAGCAGGAATCTTTACAGCGGTCAGCCCACTGAACAGACAGCTCAGAGCCTCTGCAAAGAGGGCATGGCTTAACTGCAGGGACAGTGCTGAGCTCTCTCCTTCACAGGAGTGATACTGCCCTGCAGTGGCCAAGACAGCAATAACCTTCATGGCACTGGATAGCAAGCAGAGCTCCTGCCATCTGTGCCATCCTTCAAGGAGGACTCTTGCAGGGTTTCTCTGACTATCCACAGCCTTTTTCACATGAGGTGCAGGCACAACGCAGCCCACAGCATCTCTCCCCTATAAAACCTGGCTGAAAACAGCCCTGAAGCTGCTGGAAGAGCATGTGGGCCACAGCAACAGCAAGCACTCACCTTTCAGCCTCCTCCACGTGCTGTAAGTTGAAGAGCAGTGAGGGCACAATTTTGTCCATGTGTTGCGGGTCCCAGATGTTGGCTTGGAGTTCGTCATTCACCGTCTTCCTCACTACTCCCTGCAGGCCTTTAATGCCAGACATCCGGATCCTGGGGAACAAATTAACAGCAAAATGTTATTTATCTCTAAGCATTATTTTACATACATATATACGTACATGTGGGTGAAACTGTGAAAGAAGTTGAAGAGAAGGCACCGATTTCTGCACCCTTGGAGGTGCTCACACAGATGTCACCCCAAGACCTGGCCTGCTATGCCTCAAAGCAATCATTCCACTTTGCATGCCAGAGAGACTTGGCTTCCCACAAAATGACAGACACAAGCAAGAAAGGCTCTGAACCAGCTTAAATTGTTTTGGCAGCAGCAGCCGGCTTCCATCCACCATCTTCACTGGAAGAGCCCCAGGCAAGCTGCAGCCACATGCTAACCAACATTGAGAGGTGGCACTAGCGAGCCTGGCCTCTCCAAAGGGTTAGTATTGGCCTCAGCATCACAGATGGTTTTGCTGTTTCCTCTGTTCCTAGCAGCCACACTGCTAAGCTGTGTCCACAGGGATGCTGGATACCAAGGAAACCTAGATGCAGTCTGGCACCTTTGTCTTTTCTGTGTCCAAAGATCCTGACTCTGCTCTAATCAACAACAGAGCCATCGATAAAAATCCCTGTACGCAGCAGGATTCCCTGCTCTGAAACCAGAATCTCAACACCCATTGCTGGTGCCTGAGAAAGACAGTACATGTCAATCTTCAGAAATAAATGCATTAAATAATCTGCTCTGAGGTCTCTTCCCTAGCAGGGTTGTTTGTTTGTTTGTTTGTTTTCTTCGCAGCCAATTTTCTGATTTTGTTACAGGCAATAATATGACTGCAACACAATTCTTGAGGAATGACCACTGAGCAGGACCAAGGTCACAGGAAAGCAGTGCCCTCCTTTTTAATTACAGGAGAGGCAAAAGAGGTTCTCTCTTCTGGCCTTCAACACAACAGTGTGTCACTGATGCCCTGAAAGTCAAGTAGAAATGATGAACAATCTGCATTACTTCCTTATTAAGGAAAAAAGCTACCTGCAAGTCTGCAGCAGTGACAGGAGGCTGGAAGTCCCCAGAGAGGAGCCTCTCTGAGGAGTGGAAAACCTCAAGGATTCACCTCTCTGTAAGGAGACTGACCTGGCACTGCAGCTCCAGAAACAGCACCAACAGGCTTTGCTGAAGTGCTGCCTGACACCATGATCATCTCTGGCAGCAGTTACCTCTTGTGCACAGGTTCCTGGCTAGAGTCATGGGTGTTACCACCAGCAAACTGTCAGTGCCTCACAGGGATGTACAGGGCCACTTCAAATGCTGGGTCTGTTTAAATACATCACCAAAAGACCTGGATTTGGCAGCAGTAAACAACATTAATCTGTCTGTTTTAGTCATAATTAATCCCCTTGGGATACATTTCCCATCACAACACAGCAAGTCGGTCCTCGGTGTTGTCTAGAGATGTAGCCACTTTCCAACATGGAAAATAACAGATCACAGCTGCAGGAGGCATTTTTTGAGTGAATATTGATTCTGCTAATAGTGGGCTTCTTCCCACCATCATCACTCCTTTTGGGACCAGGATTATTTCCTTGCCTCCCACTCTGAGCTCTTTCAATCTGTGGGATGCAGCCCTGCAGCAAAGGTGAAGAATGCTTCAAGATGCAGAGGCAGCTTGGTGATGGGCAGGCTGCAGGTGTTATCTGCCCACATTTTGCCCAAACACAAGAAGTTTGAAGTGTGTTGTGTCCACGGGCACATTTCCCCTTGTCCTGCCATCGGTAGGAGCAAGCCAATGCCTGAACTGGCATTCAGAGCTGGCCCTGCTGTCAGGATAAAAAATGCAAACCATCTTTTCTCACACACATTTAATGCTGCACACAACAACCCACATAGCACTAGAAGCTGGATACGTGCTGCACTGCATTTTCTATGCCTCTGCTTCATCCTCCCATACAGTCAGCAGGACTTAATGTTTGGAAAATAATCACAGAATAGACCTACTTAACATAGAATGGTCTGGGTTGAAAAGGATCGCAATGATCATCTAGTTTCAACCCCTCTGCTATATGCAGGGTCTCCAACCACCAGACCAGGCTGCCCAGAGCCACATCCAGCCTGGTCTTGAATGCCTGCAGAGAAATAAAGGAGGGTACAGAGACGTGGTCATTTTTAAACGTGAGTGTATACAGCTCTGGATAGTCACTGCACATCACAGCACAAAGTAACTGGTCCTTTCAGCCTGCATCCAACCTGCCACCAAAAGCAGGTGCTTCTCCAGGAAAGACAAAAGCTGGAGACAGAGTGAAAGCCTCCACCCCACTCCAGCATGTCTGCAGCATCAACAAGACCAGGGAGGCTGCTGCTGGCATTCACACATGGCACTCACTTTGTCCGGATCTCCAGGTCATCGTGGCTGGAGTGGCACATCTCACTGAAGCGGGAGACAAAGAAGTCATAGCTGCGGTGGTAAGACGGGGTGTCCTCCTCAATGTTGGCAAACTTCACAAACTGGGAGAGAAGAAACAGAGCATCAGCACAGAGGGCACAACAAAGCCTTAAAATACCTCTCCAAATCTGCAAACATTTGCAGGCTTTGGCAACGTAACACAGGGTCCTGCTGCTGCAGGCTGACGTTGTAGTCAGGGTGACGTTTCCCAAATGCAGCTACAGAGGTGACAGTGGCCCTGAAAATGACAATGAAGAAACAAAGTGTGAGTGAGTTCTTAATAGATCTAGCTTGCAGCACTGGCAACCCAAGGTCCTGTCGCTCCCTTCCAGCTTGGCCATGCCAAGAGGCACAGAGCCTGCCAGAAAAGCCAGCTCACCAACAGACCTGACTTCTGCTTTTCAGCTTTCAAGGGGAAAGTTAAGGAGCAGGAAAGGACAAGTAAGTTTTCAAGCTTTCTTCTGAAGTCAGAAACTTCTTCACAAAGAGATGAGAACAAAGCGTCATGCAGAAAGAGGAGACTTTGGTTCATCTAATCACACTGACAGGGGAAAATAAAAAGGGGAAAAATAAATAAAACATCTACAGCACAAGAGTGGCCACAAAATCCAAGGCTTGAACACGCAGAGAAAGCATGGATAGAGGCTGTATTCATGCAACAGCAACTGGTGCTGGGAATGGATGAGGTTTACCTTTGGCTTGAGACAAGAACTGTGCCCCCAAGTCCTCATGCTTTATCCTCCTGCTTAGAACATGGGCATAAGAAGCTGCTAGCAGAGATCTGAGCAGTAAAATCTGCTGGTTGCTTTTGTGCTCGCGTGCTTCACCCACATCAGCAGGCTGGGAAAGCTGAGGTCACTTACAGAGGCACACAAGGAAGGGAGAGGATTATTGCTGTTTAAGCAATCCTCAACCCACCCCAGCTACTAACAGCAACACCAAGAGAACAATGCCACTGTATTCAAGCTCAGAAGCTGCTCACTAGAAACACTCTCTGCCAGGATAGGAAATCAGCCAAGAAACACAATGGAGCCCCTGGGAAACATCCAAGCTCTGACCCCACATCAGAGGTGGAAGATTCAGCTGCACTCACCTACCTGTCCTCCAAGCAGGATGTCTCCTGCTATGGGAACATGCTCACACTGCACAGAGGACCCCTTCTGCCAGACAGAGATGCCGCATTACAGTGTGGTGTTGATGCCAGTCACTTCCAGAGGCACAGCACAAAGCTCTGCAGTTGCACTGAGCAGTTCCACATCACTGAAGCAGACTGTCCAGGGCAGCACAAAGGCTTTGGGCCAAAGTTTTAGGACTGCTGGGTTCATCCTCCAGCTGGGAGGATCTAACTTATCACTAAGGACTTATCAGTCCACACAGCATCTGCCAGGGTGCTTACCACCATGCCACATAGCATCTCCTTCCTCACTCTGACCCCATGGGCAGGCTTTCCTCTCTTCCTGCTTTCCACATTTGCTGCTGGACAGTGAGCAAAAGGCCCACTGCTACCTCTGCAGCTGGCAAAGCCAGCTCACCCATCCCAGCATGCCACTTGGCACTGAGGGACAGGCCCTGATCAGCATTCACCCACTGTGCAGGGCTATTAATAACGTCAGCTGCAAAGGCTGGCTCTGCATGAGTGAAGGAGATGGATCAGCCCTGCCAGGAACCGTTCCCAGAGCACAGGGACCAGCTCTGACTGATCAACTCCTCTTACTCACCAGAAAAATGCAGGGCTGTTACATAAGAAACCTCTGTACCAGGCAGAGCACAAAGTGTTTTTTTTAGCTCATGGCAACTCCACGTGCAGCCGGAGGCGAGGGTGGGATGCAGAACAAGGAGCAGTAATGGGGCTCCTCATAACAGCTCCTGGGAGGGCAGCCCCAGTTGCCCCATGGCTGAGGAGAGTCACAAAATAAAGAAAGGAAATGGCACATCTTGGACAGAGGTGCCTGGCAGCATTCCCAGGCAGCTGCCAGGCACAGCGAGCCCCACACGTCTCTGTCCTCAGGGGACAGATGTCTCTGCATGGTGCCACCCTGCCTGGTGACACCACACATGGCGCAGCATTCACATCTGCCAACAACTGCAGGCAGCTGCCCTCTCTGCATCCATTCTCAGCCTAAAGCCTCCGGCAGGGCCAAAGCTTGCAAAAAGCAGCTGAGAAAAGAGAGAACTGAGCCTTAATGCCTCCTTGCTCTGCCAGCATCTCCTGACACTTTCAGAACTCTGCCACTTGCTCACAGAGTATTGCATTTTTCTAAGACTTGGCTGCCCTACAAAGGTGCTGTACCATGTGAGAGATGCCCACCCTGGTCCTATTGCCAACCTGTGCCCCATGGCAAAAAGCAGCACCAGACACACACAGAAAAGACCCAGGGCTGGCAGGAAAGAAGGCAGCAAACCTTCAGAGATGCTTTCAGCAACAGATTTCACTCAAAGTGTGGCAATGCATCCCAGGTAAAAAGCTGCTCCCTGGCTTCGTGACCTATCTGTCGTCAACAGAACAATTGAAAACACTGAAATATAGCACTATATCAGGGGCAGGAGCTCTTACAAAGACAAGCTAAGACAGCCAGGCTTGTTCAGCCCAGAGGAGAGAAGGCTCTGAGGAGACCTCCCTGTTGCCTTCCAGTACTTAAAGGGAGCTTAGAAACAAGAGGAGACTGACTTTTTACAGAGGCAGATAGTGATGTCATAAGGAGGAATGGTTTTAAAGGAGAAGATGGGAGATTTAGGATAGATATCAGGAGGAAATGCTTCATTCAGAGGTGGTTCTGCCCAGTTGCTGCCCAGAGAAGCTGTGGATGCCCCATCTGGAGGTGCCCAAGGTCAGGCTGGACATAATCCTGGGGAGGCAACCAGCCCATGGAAGTGTTTGGACTGGACAGGCTTTAAGATCCCTTCCAACCCAACTCACTCTATGGTTCTGTGATTCTATTTCTGCTGTGTTTTGAAGGGACGTTGGGCTGGGCTCAGGCTCTCGTGATTGAAGCCAACAAGTTCCAAGTGAAATGCAGCTGTGATGAGCAGGGAGCAAGCATGGGGGAAACGTAAGGAGGGCAACTATCCTGGAGATACAAAACAACGGCTGGGAAGGGATAACGCTGCTATCTATAAATATGTCAGACATAAATACATCAGAAGAGGAACATCAAGGAGGGGGAAGAGCTGCTTAAATGAAAGATCAACACTGGTTTGAGGAAAAAAATAAAACATCAATGACATTGAGCTGGAAATTAGATGGTTCCTACCCAAAGCAGGGAGATTGCCCAGCAGCCTCCTAACAAGGATGAGAAAACAAAGTGGATTTAAGCTGCCTCTCCATATGTTCACCCTGGGGATTATATGATGACAGGACACTGGATTTTCACTGCCACCCGCTGCCTCCAGCACTGTGGCTGTGCAGCCCAGGCCCTGGGAATCAGCCCCACACAGCACAGAGCTGCACATCCCTGCAAGGAGCCAGACGTGTCCAAGGAGAGATTTCACGCCGTGAGAATGACTCACTTGGAGCAGGTTTCTATAAACAACCTCCTCCCGCCTTTGCCATCAGCTCCCTTATTGTGAAGCCTGCTTGAGACAGCACCCTCTAATTAAGCACAAGCCTAAGGCGCATTCCTCATTAGGAGATACAGGAAGAAGTGTCTCATTATCATGACTCACTGCTCTATAAAAGCCCAGAAGGTTTTGATGCCACTTGCCCTCTGAGCACTGCCACACTCCAGAAAAAGAAAGACAAAGCTACTAAACCATCATTCTCAATCTGGACTCCTCGTTACAACATCAGCCACTGACTGCTGACCACAATGGAAACCACACTGAAGAAACTGTTCCTCCTGCTTGAAGATGTTAGTTGGGCTTGGAACCCTGATTCATAAAACAGCTTGGGTTAGAAGGGACTTTAAAGCCCACCCAGCTGCAACCCCCTCCTGCAGGCTGGTTGCTACCCGAAAGTTTAGGCTGCATCCAACATGGCTTTGAGCACCTCCAGATGGGGTACCCAAAACCTCTCTGGGCAGTCTGTGCCAGCACCTCCCCACTCCAGGTGAAAAATTTCCCCCTAACCTCTAATGTAAACTCTCCTCTCTTTAAGTTTAAAACTGAAGCCTCTGCTGGGCATCGTGAAATGGGATGGCTTAGGGGATGAACAAGGAGATACTGCATGCATTTGAAGGATAGGACACTCTGTTAGCAAGAGAACCAGCTGCTTGCCACGGGGCAGGACCCAGGTGGCTCTGGAACATACCAAGGGGCTTGGAGAGCAAGCAGCACCTCTCACATCCCCACAGAACTCAGGTCATGCTTGGGCACAGAGGGATGAGGGCACTGCTCGCGAATCCTGCTCCCATCATGAGGTGCATTCCAAGGTAGACCCTGCAGCATATGTGGAGTTTGCAGCAGCAGCAGCAGCATGCCAAAATGCTATAGCAAGCTGCTGTAGAGAGAAAGCAGTTAGTTCCCACCAAGTCATCAGTCCTGCTTCTCCAAGAGCTGGGGATTAATAGGTTTGCTGATAGGCAGCTCACATTGCTTTCAGCTGGGAGCAATTAGCTGCCAGGCAGAAGGGGTTGTGAAAGGTCTTCACTTCACTGCCCCTGCCTCACCAGAGGTATTTATAGCCAAGTGCCTGGAACTGTGCTGGCTCCTGGAGGAGAGGAGCACAGTGGGATGCAGTGCTGCCTGACCAGGAGGTGCTATCAAGCACTAATACCATTCCTCTGACTGCCACATACAGCACAAAATGAAAGCTTAGGGCTGAGTTGTCCTTGCATTTCCCTCTCAACAACACTCAAGAATCTGCCTAGCCCACCCTCCTGGCCAAAGGACAATCAGCTCCATTTCAGCCTTTAAAAGCAGTGAGAACAGAAGCTGCTTGCACAAGCCAAGCCCCTGGGTGCTGTCAGAGCCCTTAGAAGCCCAGGTGCTCGGTACACCCAGTCCTCCCAGTAAAAGCCAGCAAAAAGCAAGCTGTTTCACTGGCAGAAAGGCAGTGTACTACAGCCAGGGTCAGCACTTTGGAAGCCACAAGGATGTCATGTCACTCATTCATGCTTCTCTTTTTTCCCCTCATCTGATAGCTGTGACTGACACACTCCTGGTCTGGCTAAGCCATTTATTGCAAGCTACAGCTCCGATTAAACCAGCCCTTTTATGAACACGAAGAGCTCCTAAAATCCACAGGGATCACCTCCTAAGTTGGTCTATTGTCTGAAACTGCTGACAGCCCTCCATGTCCTGTAGATTTTTAGGAAAAAATGAATTCAAGAGCAGGAGAGTATGATAGTAGAGATTACAGCCCAGTAATTGGTCCCAAACAGCAAACGGAAGAAATACACAGACAGCACAGCTAAGGGCTCAGACACCTCACACGTGGCAGGACACACAGAGAGAACATCTTAAATCCTTACCTGAAACCATCCCCCATCCTTTCCCAATGGGGATTCCCACCCCAACAACATTCCGACACAGGGTGACAGGCAATGCATAAGGCAAAGGACCAGGTTAGCAGGGTGCTGCTAACTTCCCCGGCACGGCTACTCACTGAGTTTGTCCCCAGGATCTGTAGGTTGGGCTTCTCTGACTCCAGCAGCTTTGCCACCATCTTCAGGAAGCTCTCCACAAAGAGATTGATGCTCTGGCAGTGACAGGCCATGAGGAGCTGGTCCAGGGCCTCCATGGCAATGCACACATACCTGGGAGCAGGCAGAAGCCAGGATCATTGCTCAGCAGCAGAATGGACATGGCCCCACAGCCCTCCCTCTTCCTTCCCACTCCCAAACCAACCAAGTGCTCACAAGTAAAGTCAGCCTAATGCTAACTTCCTGCCCTGGCAAGGCCAACAGCAAAAAAATCTACATCCTAAATACCCTTGGGAGATTTTTAGACGGAGGTGGATGCTCCCAGTATCCTGCCTTCTATGGAAGACTAAGCTGCCCAAGGACTTGGGCTGACAGCAACATCTTGCATCTCTCCCCCATGGGGGGGGGGGTCTTTCCTGTAGGTTTCCTTTACTCTGAACTGGTCTTTTTGCCCTGTGAAGGAGTGCTGGGACAAAATAGGCTATCCAAGCATGGCTATACTTGCATCACTGCTGAAGTTCCTTGGGTGAGCAGTGTTTCCTCCAGCAGAAGTTGGCAATCCATGCCTTACTCCCCATCCTTCCTCCAGGGATAGAGCTTTTGGTCACTCAGTCCTGACTGTGTGTGCTACACAGGGACAAGAGAAGCCCAGAACCAAATCCAAAGAGAGGATGTCCTCATGACAGGTCCCTGGGCCATTCAGGGGGTATTTTTGAGCGTAGCACATTCCTTTTGCCATCCCTCCTGACCAGGCTGAGCTGGTTAAAGCTCACTGCAGACCTCCTTCCAGCAGCTGGCTTCTCTGCAAGCTGTCACAGCGTGTCTTCCAGGCTATTTATTAAATCATTCCTGCCACATTCGTGCCTCTAGAGGAAGTTGGAAAAGCTCATGCCCAGTGATAAATCTCACTCGGGTGCTCATTACAGAGGTGGCGACTGATTACACAGCTATTGTGGAATTTGTCGGGTGTCACTTCATGTTTCCAAGACAAATTGGATTGGCTGTTCAGTGGCTCTGGGGAAGTCTGCTGTTTGCAGGCTGGTCCTGCAGCACTTCCTCATGAACTATGCAGCAGCCTCGTGCTATGACCACACAGACCTTCAGCTATTGGTTGTCCTCTCTGTGCACAAAACCCAGTGAAGGAAACCCTGACCTCCAAGTGCTGTGAGCAAGCATTTATTCCAATTAGAGGTTCCCAAACCACATAAAAAGTGATTTCAGTCTCATGGCCTCAGCTCCCTTGCATGATCTATGAGGTACCCAAACATATGAGATTGATCCAGTGCCAATACACTCGGCACTTCACAGCTCCTTACCACCTCCCTTCATCTCCATACCTTTGTATCTCAGTGGTTAGAGTCAAGCTCAGACCTCCTGCCACAGCCAAGATAGTAAGAGGTGGCAAGCACAGACTTCTTTGTATCGAGCACAAATTGCCCTTTAACCTCAATTTCATGCTCCAACTCCTTTCCATAGCCAAATCTGCAGCAGCTTCCAGCTTGTGCTGAAGGGTGAAACCTTAAAGCTTAAAGCAGCTCAATGCAGCAAGCTCATGATAGTAGGGCAGGCAGGAGCTGCCCATCAGCCCTGCCTGCACATTGACGGGCAGCTAGAGAGGAAGACAACCCTTTCAAGGGAAAGGATAAGCCCCCAACTTCCAAGTTCCAGCAAGACTGATCCCTTTTCCCTGGAAATGGTGAAATCTGGCTTCATTCTTGAGCAGATCCTTTGGTATCTTATGGCATGCAAACCTTCAGGCACCATTACAGCTCTTCTAGACATCGTGAAAATGAGCAGCCTGAATCCATGAAGTTCCTAACCATCTGTCAAACTGGGTTAAAACTGGCCCAGAGGGGAAAAAAGGTATGAAGAGATAACAAAAAGAAAAACAACAGCATGAAGCATCAACCTCCTTTCTCAAAGGAAACAAGGCTTCCAAAAGGAAAAAGGGGTACTGGGAAAATAACAGAGTATCCCAAACTGGAAGAGCCCCACAGCGACTGTCAAATCCAACTCTGGACTCCACATAGGCTGACCCAGAATTCAATCCATGTTTCTGAGAGCTTCTTGAACTCTGGCAGGCTGCAAACTCAAACACTTTCTCCTTTAGCAACAAAAGGTAATAAGAGGACAACACCCAGCAGGCCTGAAATCAAGGCTATCATCACCTCAAATGCAGAAGACAGGCACCCTGAGCCCAGCTCTGGTGTCCTGCAGTGGGACGAGCCCTGCTGCTGACGCTGGTCTATAAATAAAAAGTTTATCCAAACCTATTTCAGGCATTTCAAAGTTAGGCTTTGAAAATTAGCCTGCACTTCAACCCAATTAAATGCCTATATGCACAAGCAGATGGGGATGGAATATATCCCCCCTGCCAAAGCTTGCCATTAGATGTCAAAAGTCTTTGAAAACCTTTCTTTTCCTAACATAGCAAGCAGAGCCTGTTAACTGCAGAACATCAGGCATAGCTTTGAATGTCCTGTCACTCCTGATGACGGGTGATGCATGTGAAGCTTTGAAGGTTTTCCAACTTCAACACTTCTCAGGCAGGCTGCTGGCTTCTCTTCCCCCAGGATAAAAGGCAGGCTGAAGTTCGCACTACAAAGCTGAGCCACATTTGTTTGCTGTGGCTTTGTTCAGGAGACAAGAAGAATCAATCCAGGAGCTATTTCAAAGGGAAGGAGCCCTTCCGTGCTCCCCCAGTGTTTCTAACCAGGGCAGTCAGCTAGTTGCAGGCAGGCACTGCTCTCCCCGTGGTAAACAAAGCAAGGCCTTGCAGGAAGGGAAGATGAAGGGAATAGGGCACAGACAGGACTGCATAAGGTAAGCCAGACAGAGCAAACACAGCAATCTTCATCCAGCCCAATGCATCTCCATCATGTGCTCTCCATCACACTGCCCTAATCCCTAGTCCCACTCTGTAGCTCAACGAGATGTTCATGGGGTACAGCACACCCAAACTTGTCCTGAATAACACCTAATGAGCCACATACAGAGCCACTCCAACTAGCTGTTTGTCCATTTCTAGTCAGACTTACAGATCTAAAAGAGCCTTCTGAGGGCCAGAAGGATGCTACAGGCTCCTCACCGTGACCTAGAAGGAATTGGTGTGGCTGAAACAACCTCCCAGCCCTTACCCATATCGGTGCCGGCTCACGTCTCTGATAAGCCGCTCAGAGAGGTAAGCACCGATGCGATCCAGCTTCTCTGGGGCAGACAGGGCGTAGAATGTCAGCTTTTCCATGTTGGTCTTCACCAACCCATCCTAAAAGAAAGCAATGCAGGGTGTCAAAGCCTCACAACCAGAGCAAACAAGCATCAGGAGCATCTTTGCGGCAAACCACGGCGGTGATGTCAGATGCCTGGAACATCCCAGCCACCTCCTTACACTTCTCCATATCTTGTACAGTAGGGAATGCTTATAAGAATTGCATTTGGCCCCAGCTTAGAGCTCTCTGACCTGCTACAGCAGCAAGCAGTGGTGCAAACAACACACCACAAATGTGATGTGAACCACTTTACCAGTGCCCCCACACCACTTGAGGACAGCAGCAGACAGGGACATCAGCACCTCTGGTCTCCTGAGACCAAACAAGCTGCCAGCCCTAATCCCCCTATAGCCTTAGTCTTGCTGTCAGCTTCACAACAAAACAAGCACTCACCACTTTCCTGGGCAATCCCAGCTCCACTGCCCAGTCAGGACACTGCCTTAGCATCCCAGCTGTGAAATGGAGACCAGAGGCCAGAATTTGGGATGCTCCAGGAGCAGCTGACAGCCCTTGGACATCCCCCCTGTCTCCTGTTCAGTGAGGCAGCAAGCAAAGCACCAGCCTTCCTGCATCCTAACAGCATAAACAGCTCAAAAAACTCAAAAGCCAGGATGAAGCCTCAGGAGGGCCTCTCTCTTAGAAGCTGCCTTCCTTATCCTGCAAAGAGACTGCAATAAAGTCCAGACCCCATCCACCTGCACTCAGCATCCACACCAGCACATTTGGGAAAGGAAGTCAGCCCACCACAGCATGGAGAGACAGAGGAGACGCTTCTATATTTTCCCCTGATAAACAGTATTTAAAGGAAAATCCATTCCTCCACATGGTCTTATGAAATCAAAGTACTGCCTGCCTCCCAGGAACTATTTCTGGGCAGATCAGAAAATTCTTTACTCAGAGGGTGGTGAAGCCCTGGCACTGCTGCCCAGTGAAGCTGTGGGTGCCCTATCCCTGGAGATGCTCAAGGCCAGGCTGGACGGGGCTTTGGGCAGCCTGATCCAGTGGCTAGCAATCAGCCCACAGCAGGGAGTTACTGCTGGATGATCTCTGATCCAACCATTCTGGCATTCTACGATTTTATGAACCTGAGATGTAGGAGTGTCATAGCCCAGCAAAGCACAGATGCTTTGGAGGGTGAAGCAGCACCTCACTTACCTCCGGGTCCTCAGGGAAGATGTTGTCAACAAGTCTTTTGTAGCGGGGACGCAGGGCACCACAGCAGCCACACACACCTGCAGAGAGGAGGGAGCTGGTCAGTGGGGACAAAATCCTCAGCTCCAGGGCAAAGCCCTGTGTGGAGATGACCTTGGTGAAAAACACATGCCTGGATTTGGAGGCACCAAACTGCAACATGTGGAAGAGCACAGGGTACCAAGCTGATGACAAGCCTGAGATTTGCAGCCAAAAAAAAAAAACAAAACCAAAACTACAGCTGAGAGGCAGGGAATTGGCTGGTGATCAGCATCATTTATGTAGGACCACAGGTAATCTGCTTTTCTCACCCAAGAAAGTAGCCCCAAGGTATACAGAGTTCCCCTACATCTAGGCCTCTGTATCTCACAAGACTGTGTTCCATGGGTTCTCAGAATGAGAGCTACTCAGCCAACAAAACACATCTCATATGGTGCTCCCCATGGAGCCAGAAGGGATAACAACAGCACTGAAGAAAGCAAGAGGAAGATAGGTTCTCTTCTTTAGGGTTGTGAAAGGAAAATGCATTTTCCTGTTTGCAACCCCAAAGCTGAGCTGTTGAACACCACCTTCAACTGTTCCCCTGTGTACAAGTCTCTTGGTGCCCCACAGGGGCTGAAGGACAGTTGGACAGTTGTGAGCTGTGTGTTGCAGAATGCCACCTTACAACAAGCCCAGCACAGCACTCAGCAGACAGGAACATGTTGAGGTGGAACCACTCAGAACTAGGAGTGCAAGCCAATGGTTATCACAGGCAGCTGAAGTCACCTAGCTGATTTTTATGGGGGTGCCTCAGATGTCACATCAAGAGGAGGCCTTAGCAAGCTCAGGGAAGTGTGAGTAATTCAGGGCAGCTTTTTAGCAACTGCTGCTGACAAGCAAAAGCGTGGGGACAAAGGCTCGCAGTGCTGGCAGTGCTCACTTCCTGCAGTATCCTTACTCGCTCTTCCACCTCTTTCACTCTCCCTGCAAACCCCTCTGTAGCTCCCCACTATCCTGTATTTTATTTCCAAGTCCTCATTTCTGCTGCTCTCCCTGCCCTGCTTTCCCTCAGCTGCCTTGGATCGATTGTGCTTTTTTCCCAAAGCACCTTTAATCTGGACTCTTAATAAATTCTCGTTTGCTATTCACACAAACGAGCACATGATGATTTCCTGGATCCTCTTAAGAAATTTCCTTTGCCCAGAATAACAGAGGCAGCATGACAGTACTTGCCTTGCTGGGTTCGTGCCCCATCCTCAAATGGCACCAGCCCTCCCCACAAATAGCTGGAGAGATCCCCCATAAGCAATCCCATTAGCTGAGAAGCCGGGGTCCCTCCACTCCCTGCAGCCTCATCAGTAATTATCTCATCTCCAGCAATGGGACTTGAGGGTACTTTTCAGGCTGAATGCACATTCCCATCTCCAGCCCTGGGAGGGGAGCAAAGAGCCCAGCCACGTTCCCGTCCTGCCACCCTCTTTTGATGAATGAAGCTGAAGAGCAGACACAGCGTGAATCCATCAATAATAATGGCGTAATTAAATCTAATGCCTTCCCTCTCACCTCACATGAACTCTTCTTCCAAAAGCACGAGGTTTTACGGCCTCACCTAGGGACAGAGCAGCAGCAGCAGGAGGATGAGCACGGCTTGGGTGAGGAAGGCAGGCACCCTGCTGTTCCAAAGCTATGCTGGGACACTGGTGGGCAGATCCCACCACAGCTCTACCAGGTGAGGCTCTCTGATATCTAATAAAAGGGCTGAGCTCACTGAGGCCAGGCAATGAAAGGGTCTCTACTCTATTTGCATTAAACCAAGAGAAACTTTTCTGGCCCAAATCTCTGCCTTGGCAGTTTTGACCCAGACAAATACAAACACAGTCAGTGAAACCCTAAATCTTTAAGAAACCAGAAGAAAAACAGTGTATAACTTGAAGAAAACAGAATGTTCCCCCCACCCACCCACCCTGAGTGCTCTGCAGAGAGCAAAAACCTCAAGTCCTAACACCAGCCCTGAAATCAGCTCAGTGCTTGTCCCACACAGGATGCTTCCAGACCTTCACAGCAACAAAACCTAATGCATGGCAAGAA
>NW_024962319.1:192911-255361 GCF_019238085.1 Lagopus leucura | reverse complement strand
CCCCCCCCAAGCTACCACCACAGATTTTGTCCAGCATCCAGCTCAACGGCCCCACAGCCCCACTGGAGCAAGGCAAAGAAAGATGACACTGATGGTGTCATCAGCAGCTGAGAAACACATCCCAGAACCACACGGAGAGGAGAAGAGAGGATGGAGAGGAGAAGAAGGGACGGTACCTGCTCCAGCCACGTGCAGCATCTCCCAGGAGCAGGCAGGGCCGGCGGCGCAGAGCTGCAGAGCGGGGCTGAGCACCCAGCTACTCAAAGCCATCACAGCCAAAGCAAAGTGGGGGGCCTGGGGTGCTGCTCTGGTCCTCGCAGAGCTGCAGCAGCAGCATCGCTGCAGGGGATGCTCAGCCGAGCGGGAGCAGCCGTTTAAATAAATAAAGGAGCTTTCAGCGCGGCTGCTGAGTCACCGAGGCGGCTCCGATGGCAGCTGGGAACAGCGCTGGCTTTGCTTTTGCCGTGCCCGCGTCTGCAGCGGTACGTGGTGGTAGATGGAGAGCCGGGCATGGCAGAGATTTAGATTTAGAGGGATGACGGGGTGCTGGGGGTCAGCATGCCAAGGTCCCTTAGCCCGAAGATCTCATTCGGCACTCTGCCTTATTATTAGCACTGCCAGCAAATGAGCACCATGGGCAGCGCTATCAAGCGGGAGGCTCAGCAGTTCGGAGCTGACCCCATAAAAGCATCTGTGGATGTGACAGACACGAGCACGGACCCGCACAGTGCCTGAAGTTCTCCTCCTGCCGGCAGCCTGCAGCTGTGAAAAGCAAGGCCGCGGGTTTTCTTCAAGAACAGGTAAATGGAGGAAGGGAGAAACGAGACGTCACACTCCCCGTGGGGAGGGAAAAAGGAGGGAAACCCATAAGTATCAGCCCCGGGGCTCCTACAGACATGCCAGCAATGCCGTGTGCACAACGTCATGTGTGTCACCTTTGTCTCACACCCCAGAGTCATTTCTGGGGCTCTTCATTGCCACTCTCAGTCTCAGCAGGTGCCATCTGCTTCTGTCACTGGGGGGCAAAGTGAGCCAAGAGGGCTTTTTGTTTTGATAGCTCAGCTCCAAGCAAGTCAGTCTAACTGGGAATAATTACAGTATTTCAGCTGCAGAGATCGTGGCTTGTAAGCACAGCCCCCATTTAGCTGCTCTCATGCTAGCACGCACCCTGAGGCTCTCAGTTAAACCCCTTTCCAGGACGGGGTTCACTGGTTCCAGCTGTAAGTGGGGTGTTTGGGGTGGCACAGCAGTCAGATGGGGTTGGGACACAGGCCCAGTTCAGTCCCATACAGACCACAACTCTCCCGCCACGCTCCCACCTTTCCTCATTAATCCCCTCCCCTCTTCCCATTTTAACATCATGTCGGCAATAAACAATGCTGGAAAATATCACGGTCATGTTATTTGAGGCACAGAATTTACTTAATAAGGGCACTCCATCTGATTGCAAATGTATCTTAATTAAATCAAGCAAAATCCCTCATTAAATCTAACATGCCATGAAGGTTGCTCTCTCAACTCCAAGCAGAAACACTGGCCCTAAAGCAGGGGCTAACCATCAGCCCAGTGCCATTTTTCCCCAAGCCATGTGCCAAAACAGACACCTTTTTCTAATCTGCTTAGCAAAATCTCATTTACCTGGCCAATGTCTCCTTCATATCTAGCATCTGACTCCATGGCAAGTCTGCCTGCAGCAAGGGATGCTTGAGAAATGTCACTGAGCAATATTCACACTGTCCCAGACAGCATTTGGCCCTGCTCTCCATCCACCGCAGTGCAGGCAGAGGGATGGAGCTGGGAGCTGCAGGTCAGGGGAAAGCAAGAAAGAAGTGATGTGAGCAGAGAGAAGGGGCAGATAAAGTGCCACAACGGGTGCTGGTGGGTAAGGACAGCACCACATTGTCAGGGCAAAGCCCAGTGCCATGAATGAGTTCAGCAGGAAGCTCTCCTAAGGGAAAGGCTCTCTCAGGCGTTCCTCTGAGCTTCTGTCACCAATTCAAGCAGCAGGAAAACAACACTAAAAATCCAGCTCCTGCACCAGCAGGCCCTCGTCTGCCTCTGCACCCAGTCAGAGCCAGGGCAGGTCCTGATGTAAATCAGCACAGGGCTGGCAGAGCTGTAGAGTAAGCCAGTAAATCTCTCTCTAATCACATTTAAGAGAGCCAAACACACCAGGCACTGATTAGAACCATAGCCCCATGTCCTTGTGGATCCCAGTGCTGGGAATGGGGAGAGGAGAGCAAGGCTGGAGCACTGGGCTCTGCCTGGCTGTGCCCTGGTGCTAAACTAGGACAGGAGCTTTGCCCCCAGTCCAAACCACTGGGTCCAGCCCAGAGCAAAGGAGAGCTGTTGGGAGAGAGCAGCCATGATATCATGGTAGTGATAGGACAAGGTGGAATGGTCTTAAACTGAGACAGGGGAGGTTTAGGTTGGATCTTAGGAGGAAGTTTTTCCCCCAGAGGGTGGTGAGGCACTGGAACAGGTTGCCCAAGGAGGCTGTGGATGCCCCATCCCTGCAGGCATTCAAGGCCAGGCTGGATGTGGCTCTGGGCAGCCTGGTCTACTGGTTGGTGACCTGCACACAGCAGGGGGTTGGAACTGGATGAGCACTGTGGGCCTTTTCAACCCAGGCCATTCTATGATTCTATGAGGAGACAAGGGAGCTGTCTGCTACATTTAGTGGAGGAAGCAGAGCTGGGGAGAGGGCCATAATCAGTTGCTCCCCCCAGCTCTGTTACTTGGAGCAATGTCTTGATGTTAATTAACTACTCCTGACCTCACCAAATGGTTTGAGATGCATGGCTGCAGCTTGCTCCCTTTCTCTCTTCATTAATTGCTGTTCGCCCAAGTGTCCTTTGATGAGAGCCAGGATCTACAAAGGCTGTGTTTGAAAAGAAGACACCAAATCTGTGAGCAGTTTTGGAGAGAGTACAGAAGACCCAAACCTCCAACTATGGCAAGAACCAGCACAGGCTGCAGGGAGACACATCTCTAGACGCTGACACAAAGAGATTGTGAAGCGTCTCAAAGCACTGATAGCCAAAGCAGAGCAGTGACACGCGGGACTGGCGAGCCAAGGCTGCCGCTGCCAGGCCATCTCTCTCATTTCTCTGAGCAGGATGGACAGGGGCATGTCAGTACAACAAATGCTCTCCCAGACATCGCCCGCAGCCCGCTCTGAGCCGTCGGTGCAAATCCTTTTAGCTCAGCAATTAAATTTGCAGTTTCCCCTTGGCACACAGCTCCACGCGGCACTCCTTTCTCGCCTCCACCGACGCAGGCAGGCTTTGTGGGGCAGACAGCGTGGCCCTGCGGGGACAACATGTCACTGTGTTGGCGTGGTGACCCTGGATGGGAACTGCTTCTGAGGCCAAATCCACGCTGGCTGTGGTGCTGGCACGGCTGAAACACACCTAGATTTGCCCAAGGTGCTGCCTGCAATCTCCCTGTTTCTAAAGAAATGAGAGACAGAGTGGGAACGCACACAGGATTCTCAGGGTCGTGTCCCAGAGCACCCAAAGCCACTACTGCACCTATTGGATCTCAAAAAAAGTCAGCAGCAAACAACTTTATCAAGGTATTCGGGCATCAAATGCAGCTTTAACAACTCCACGGTGAGCGGTAGGACATAAATCAGCCCCACTGCCAGCTTACACCAGTGATGGATTTGCCCATCCATTATTCACACCTCACCGCCCAGCTGAGCCTGCCAGTCCAACACTGCAGCACGAGCACAAAGCTTCAGCAGTGGACAGATTAATTAATATTTCACAGCGGTGATTAGACTCAGGCATTCAGATCGCACCAACCCTTCTACACGCAGGGGAAACCACCCATTAAGGGCAGAACTCCGTGCTGGGAAGCTTGCTTTATGTACCTGGCATGAGGGCAACCCAGCTTGGAGGGGAGGAGGAGAGTTAAGCGCATTAATGGGTGGCTGGTTTCATTATACAATACGTGGGGGAGGAAAGAGCTTAAATAGCAGGAAATCTCACTCCAACTCCAGCCTCAGAGAGCAGCAGCACAGCTCCTCGATGCGAGACGTTTGCTGGGTGTTGTGGGGACACAGTGCTCTTGGTCCAGGCCCCATAAGCAGGGAAGTGCTGACAGAGGCAGCCCTCAGTGACCTCTGTAAACTGCTGAATTAAGAGCCAGGTTCATTTTGTGAGCCACATGCAGCAGAATGGCCAAGGAATCTAAAAAGCTTGCAAGTTTGAAAGGTCTTTAAAGAAAAGAAAAATATATATATTTGTGCATGTTTAACAGAAAAAGAAAGAAAGAAAACAACACCACATTAAGGATCTTAGTGAGACACTGCCCACCCTTGTTGCTGTGGTTCCCTATTTTCTCATGATATGCTAAATCAAAGCCCACAGCTAGTTTTAGGTTTTGGCAGAAAACATAACCAAACACCCTCATTTCCAGAGAGGGAAGTGTGATCAAGCAACCCTGGCCACACTCTCTCTTCATCCTTTCTGGGTTGTTTGCAGCCCCCGTGGAGAGGGAGCAACCTGCAATGGAACTGCCATGCTGCAAAGAGCTCAGCATCCCTGGAAGTGCACTTGCTTGTGCAGTTACTGATTGTGCAACTGATTAAGAAAGCCCTTAAGCTGTCAGGCTTGATGAGCTTCAAAGTGAGCAATGCCAGCTCTGGGCCTGGCACAATCTCCTCTTAGACAGAGGAGTCCCCACCTTCACTGCAGGTGTCAAACTCTGCTGGATGGGATGTGGCAATGCCATCCAGAAGTAAAGCACGGGACTCAACCACAGCTTAGCATACAGGAGCGGAAGCGGAATGGCTTGGGAAAGCCCCTAGCATTGCCGACGCCACAAACATCCCCTTTTCTGAATTAATTTGCAGATCATTTAGTTAAAAAGCACAGGGAAAAAGAAAAAAAAAAAGGCTTAATTGCATTTCACATTCCCCTGCTGAGCCATCCAGTCCCACCGAGCACTGTTCATTTAGTGCAAAACCCATCCGATCGCGTGGCTGCTGCTGCTGGCTGTGACTCAGTGGCACGCTGGCAGCTCCAGACAGCTCACAGGGACCTTGCTGCTGCCCACCTCCGGCAACGCCTCCTCCCAGGGTAGTCGAAAAGCCTCATTTCCCCTGCTCTGGCTGCTGCTGAAAAAAGGGAACCTTCTCTATTTCCAGCTCCACCGGCGTGGGAGGAGACAGCTCGTGCCGCCGACCAGAACGCACAGGGAGGGAAGCGTGGCAGAAACAAACCACGGCGAGAGGCTGCAGGGCCGGTCTGGATACGGGTCACAAGGCTGCACCAACACTCTGTGTGCGTGCTCTGGCCCCACAGCTGCCAAATATAGCGGGGAATGGCCAAGCCCTGCTGGGAACCACCCATGGAAATGTTAACTCCGTCCAGTCTCCAAAGCTCTGTTGTTCCCCCCTCTCGCCCTACACTCTGCATCCACAACCCTGTTCTTGGAGGGCTTTTGGCTTACACTGCCTTTTGTACATGGTTCCAAATTAAACTCCTGCCTCTTGGAGATGCGGTGCTCAGCACAGAAAGCTCTGCGCTTCCCCTGCAGCCGGGGCCATTGTGCAGCCCTAGAGCACGGGGCAACAGGGTTCATTTACCTGCCAAAGCCCACCAGCAGAGCTCCAGCTCCTGCACTGTGAAATAAGCTCAGGAGAAGCTAATCCCCAAGCACGGCTCAGTACAGCGTGCTCCCACCAGAGACAGTTTGGGTCATAGAAATGCACTCTCAGTTAGCATGACATCAGCCACCCAGGCTGGGTCTGGTACAGTTGGGGTCAAAGCGTGGCTCTCTCATTTTCACCAGTGGCTGTGAAAGGAAACCAAAGTGGGCAGAAAGTAGGCATGGTTCCGCAGCAGCTTGTGCACACAGATGATAGCTCTGTGCGGGGTGCCAGCACTGCGGGATCAGAGGGAACATGCGGGGAGGAGGGTGGCACGTGCTTCTAGTGCTGCCCCTCCACACATCTTTCAGGGAGGCATGCAGGTTCCCCTGCAATGGAGCAATTCTCCTGCACTGCTTTGTTCTGCCTACAGAGAAAAAACTATCCCCAGTTACCCATCTAATCCTTCCCACAGGCCAAGAGACAGTTAAAAGAGAGATTAAAAAGATACCAATAATCCTGTGCATTCCTAATGCACCTTTCATCCGAAGTATCCCACAGAGCTTTCCAGCTTCTGGATGTTTTCCAAGACTGCAAGCCGCTGCCGGGGAAGGGACCAGCCTGGCGTCTGTCCTCAGATTCACATTCAGGTCCCCACAGGGACTCTCTGCCCTTCCTCACTCTGCACACATCCTGGAAGGAAATGCCTGCTATTCTGGAGCGAGGGCTTCCCCGAGATGCCAGCGGAGGTGCAACCTGAGGGCACGGAGCCGTGGTCTGGTGTGGGCTGCTGCATGGGGTCACTTCCCCATGGCGTCCAAGGGACAAGCAGAGCATGTCACATCCCTCAAGTGGATCGCTAAAGGGGCTGGCAGGGCTCCTGGGGAACGCAGCTTCCATCTCAAATGCTGCAGCCATCCCTTGGCAGACAGATGGGCTCTGCTGTAGGGCACAGGGGCTGCATCCCCGGGGCACACAGCTACCGTCACTGCGAGCTGCCATCAACGAGAAGAAGAGGGAAGCAACCCTCTTGTTTTGCGGGTGGAAAAATACCAGCTGGGAGACCTGAATGACTCAACGGAGGCCACAGAGGAGTCAGCACAGTGGCAAGGAGGGGAAGAAAGGAAAGGAAACCAGGCATCCCGCCCCAGGCCTCCCTTCCCCCGGGCCCACTAGGTTGAAATCTGCCAAGCCCCCAGGCTCCGCTCCTTTCCCTGCAGGAGATGGGTGCAGCGTCCCAGTACATCTCAGGATCTCCCCACATTGTGCTCACCCCAGATCAAGCACCTCATTATGCAGTGGGGCAGCATCCTGTCCACCCACCTCCCTCCTGCCCCAACTGATCGAGCACTCACCCCTGGCACCGCAGCTCCTTGCAGAGATGAGGCTCAGCCAGCAGCGACCCCAGTGAGCAGAGAGATGCAGGGAATGGGGTTCCCACCTCTGTCTGCAGTGCTCACCCTGCGCTGACTGCCCAAAAAGGATGCTCAGGCAGCAGGGAGCAAGGATTTAAGAGCCGGCTGCCACCCAGCCTCCCCCCCCCCCCAGCCTTTCCCAAAAGCTCCCAGCAGCTTAGCGCAGCCTTGGGCGGGGGGGGGGATGGCCAGCTGCTCTGCCAGCTGCTCCCCATTACGCCTGGTATTGCCCCAGTGTGGGATGCAGGACACCACGAGTCTGTGCCATGCTGCAGGGTGAGAACAGTGACAACATCAGGGACATCAAGTTACAAGCACCCCAGGGTGCGTGGGCTTATGTAGGACTGAGGTCTGCGCTACATCAGGACCTTGGTACCATGCAGGGTGCTCATATATAGAACCAAGACCTCTCCTTATCTGGGGTAGGAATGTGTGACCCTTTCCAGGTAGCCACATGGAGCTGAAGACCCCTATAGAGCACCCCAGGCTTCCCTACCCCAAGGACTGGGTGCTTCCCCAGCAATGTGGGGGTCATTCACCCCAAAAAGAAGCAAGATCCTCTCTGGGCTGGAGAGCAGGTGACCCCAGAGCCTGGGCTGGTGGGGTGGCTAATGAGGAGGAAGAGGTTAACAGATTCCCATTCTACCCATCCAGCAATAGGGCAATGCCCCAGTGATAAAAGGAGGTACACAGCTCCTTAAGGGATCTTAGCGTGTGTCCCAACCCCAAAGAGGGGTTACCTCCCAGTATCCAGGGGGATGCATAGCCCTGCAGAAGACCAAAGTCCTCTCCCCTAGCCCCAAAGAGGGGTCACTTCCAAGAACTGAGGAGATGCACAAATCTGTATAGAACCAAGGTCCCCCCAAAACCAAACAGGATTCAACCCCCACTAACCTGAGAGGTGTAAAAAGACCACGGTCTCCCAGATAAGGCTCAACCCCCAGCGTGCACACAGCTCTTTCCAAAATGGAGTAACCCCCCCCCCCCCCCCCCCGTCCCCGTCCCAAAGAAGAGATGCTCCCAGTAACTCCGGGGTGCACAGCCCTATAAGAGACCGAGGTGCATCCATCCCAGCGGGATACACCCCCAATAACCAGGAGATGCCCAGGACCAAAGCCTCACAAATGCCAAAAAGGGAACACCCCGCAATAAACAGGGGGTGCACAGCTCTACTTAGGGCCGAGATCCCCCCAACCCAGATCGGGCCCTGGGGCCACAAAGCCCAACCCCGGGTGGGGAAGGTTGAACCTCAAATCTCCGGCAATCCGGAGGGGTGCACGCACAGCCCCAGCCCGGCCGGGCTCCGGGGGTAACTCACCGTACATGGCTCAGCCCGGCTCGGCTCGGCGCGGCTGAAAGCGGCGGTGCCCGGCCTGGCTCTGCTGGCCGGGGGCGGCACCGGGGGGCGGCACCGCAGAAGGGGCTCCTCCCGCAGGCACGGCGGCAGCGCCCGCCCTCGGCACGGCTCGGCGCTGCTCGGCTCGGTACGGAGCCCGCAGGATGCCTGGGGACTCGGCCCCGAACGGCCCTGGTCCCGTTGTGTCCCCTCTGTCCGCAATGCAGCGCCCGCATGCTGCCCCACGCCCTTCGCAGCACTGAAGCAACGCAGCGATTCCTGTTGTCAATGGGGAAACTGAGGCAGTGAGCAGTGGCAGGAGGGTACCTGCACTGCTGATGGCCCCATGTGATGCCATAGGTATCAGGGCCTGGACACAGCTCTCAGTACATGAGCAACGACCAGCCCCCATGCTTCGTCCCCTGCGCAGAGCCTGCAAGCACTGCACTCATCTCCCAAATCCCACAGCTCCCATCCAGCACCCCAAAATGGGAGCACGGTGTCCTGGTGCTCCAATGCATGGCACAGCATGGCACCACAGGATGCAACACAGCGCTGCAGAGCACTGCAGCCTAGAGGCACAGCACAGCGTGGCACGGCACCAGCTTTCCTCCTTTACCTTTATCCCACCCATACAGACCCATTCTGTCTCTCTTCCCCGCTGGTAAGTTCAACATCAGAGTCCCCACACGCTTCCTACGACCATCCCACATCCACAGAGTGAATCCCACACACTTGCAAGACAGATCCATCCGTAGATACTGAACCCTTGTGTCAAAGCTTGTCACAAGCACAAGTAACCCATAAAGATGCTGCCCTGGGCCTTGGCTGGGGCTGAGGCAAGGCTCGAGGTGACAACACCTGGCCAAGGAGAGCCGGGGACCTGGAAGGTGCTGCCAGCAGGCAGCCACACATCTCCCCCCTCCCTGAGCCCTCGCTGAATCTCTTCCCACACAGCAAAGCCTCCAAGCTCGCTAATTAGGCAATAGCTGGTGCCTCATCATCCTACTTGCAGGGAAATTATGTTTTAATTAAAACATTTTGAGAGTTAATCTGTGTTGCTGATTCCCTGGGTGGTGGAGCAGCTACACACACAGCCCTGGGGACTGGGGGGCTTTCACAGGGGATGTGGTGGCTGTCACACCAAGGGACGGGGGCTCTTGAGTGTCTCTGGTCAGCCCAGAGTAAATCAAAAGTCTCAGAGTAAAACGTGTTATGAGGACAGAGCCTGAACCAGATGTGGTGAAGCTCTCCCAGAAACCTTTCACTCAATCACAATTTGTTGCGAGGTGACCAGCTTGCTGCAAAGGAACGTGGGGGTCGAAACAGTGCTACAGGGAACAAGCACAACACATTACTCACCCTATCCTATTTTCTGAAGCTCTTATGAGATTGTTCTCCTTCACCAGCAGCTGCCATTGCTGAGAGTCCCACCTCTGAGCCTGTCCTGCCCCCAAGCTGCTCATTGCTTCCAAGAGTCCATGCCCACAGTGGGAGCAATGTGCACCAGCCAGCCCCCGTGCTTCAAATCCTGGCCAAAGCTGAGTCCAGGTCAGCCCAGGGGACAAGGGAGAATCGAAATGCTGCATATCTCTCCTTTGAGGCCTTCCTGGTTGAGAAGGGGCTGTGCTCCCCATTTCAGGGACCTGATAGCAGTCCCCACTCGGCTGCCTGACCCAAGTCCCATCACCATCACAAGCCCCAGGGTCCCCTCAGCTCTGCCCTATGCATACAGGGCTGGCTGGTGTGAACCCCCAAATTTGTCACTACTGGAAAAGCCCTGCAGAACTTCTGCCCTCATAGTAAAGATAAGAGCAAGCTTACCCAAAGCCCAGGTGGAATCCAGGCTGCCTCCAGCACATTCCTCCTCCTCATTTATGGCGCAAAACAAGGACAGAGAAGAGTTAAACCCTCCCCACCAAAGCACCACCACCATCAGCCCCTACCTGTCATTGCCACGCTGGGTCGTGCCACGACTGGGACCTCAGTGCACTCCAGCCTTGCCCAGAGGGATCCAAACACGTCTCTCCACGTGGCACAACCACTGCCCCTGCTCCCAGGAGCTGGCCAGCCTTTTTCCTTTCCACCAGCCGTCAGGCAAGAGGGGATGCCAAATTGTTTGAGGTCCAGGATGCTCTTAGGACAGGTGGCTTTGTCCTCACCTTGGGCTCAGAAATGCCGTGCACAGCTCAGCACGGTGTGCAGGGTGGACACGTGAGACTGCGCTGCCCCAAGCCCCAGGGACCTGCTTGGGGGTAGCCCAGAGGGGAGGAGGCTGGCAGGCACAGGGGGAAGGCAGTGAGCCGAAGGCAGTTGAAGCAACCACAGTCATGCCGGGAGGACGGCAGGGAGCTGCTCGCCCCGGGCACTTCCTTTGTCAGGCACGTCCGTCCCTGGTCCGTCTACTCCCTCCTTCCTCCTGCAGCTGTTTCCATGGACACAGAGCTGCTGCAGCAGCCGCAGCGGGATCTCCGGCACCGAGCCGTGCATCCCTTCACCAGCCATGAGCCCAGAGCAGAGCCAGGCCCCAGGCACATATGCTGGCTGTCCATAGCTGCTGCTGCAGCCTTGGGGTGTTTGCACCAGATCTCGCTCCCCCACGCCTGCTCTGCTGCCATCGCTTGCCGCACAGCTCACACAACACCCAGGGACGGGCTGTTCTCATGCCCTGGCAGTTCTCATGTCCAACACACCATTCCTTGCACATCTCCGCGGCACTTCTGGCACGAGGATCAGTTTCGTGCACACGTGTGGTGCAGGAAGGACAAGGATGCTGCCATGGCACCAGGTGTGAGGCACTCTCAGCAGCAGACAGAGAAGGATCTCTGCCAAAAAGGCAGCTGATGCCCTCCCTCCAGCTGCACAGGGACCGTGTGGGTGTCTCTGCTGGGAGCACTAGTGTTTCCAGCGTGGCAGTTCAGGATGCTGCAGCTCTAGGTGTTGCGGGTCACCTGAGCCCGAGTCACCTCTCCTTGATGCTTTGGGCCAATCTGGATCTAGCTCCAGCCAATGGGACTGCCACTGCAGTGCAGCAAAGCAGCTGCCTGCACACTTTCAGGGAGTCCCTGTGCTTGTTTGATGGTCCCCAGGACTGTCATCAGCACAACTTTACACGGACACTTCAGCCACTAAATGCAGCTGATTGATGGCGACCAACTCAGCCACGAAGACAGAAAAATATCCAGTTTCTAGCAGCCAGAAATGTTGGCTATGCCCCTGCCAGCAAGCAGGCTCACACAGACACACCAAGCTAGGACTCACAGAGCAGCTCATCCCAGCGTTGGTCCAACCAACACAGCAACGTCCCCATCGTCTGTGGGGAGCCTCAGCCTACCAGGCTGCAGACAGCCCCAGAGGACCAACCCCATTTTCCATCCCTGTTTTCCCTGGTTGAAGTCAGGAAATCTCTCAGCTGTCCTTTCCAACTCACCCTTGACTTCATCTCAACGCAGACTTCTATGCAAAATCATACTTCTATGAAAATCATACACAGCAACTACATTTGGTCCTTAAAACGTGCAGTAAGCAGCGTATCCAGGCTGAACCCACAGTGTTGGCTGTCACTTTACTCACAAAGCAAATGCAATTCCGTGCTTCTGAGAAATGCAGACCCAGCTGCTGCCTGCATACTGACTACACAAAACACCACTACGAACAAATCCGCCCCACTGCATCGCTGGGCTTATGCAGCATCATGCCTGGCATCTAACCCACCAAAGCCCCTATTATTGCTTGCCCAAGTCCTGTCAACTAACCAGACCCCTCCCACCGTATCACCCCAACCCCAATCTCTAATTGAATAGCTTTGGAAACATGCAGCTTTGCACTGACTATTGAAACAGGTGAGGGAGCAGGGAAGACAAACATAAGTATCTGTTCACGATGACAACACAAGCAAGCTCTAAAATAGTCACAGATAGCTGGTGGGAACTCCCTTTATTGGTGGGACCCCACCACTGCAGAAATATTCAACATCTAACTTCATCTCCCAGCTGCTATCCTTATTTTGAGATATTCCTTTATTATTTTACTCACCAAATTATATATTCTTACTTACGGTAATCCAACCCACTTGTCTGGAGAAGCCATGCCCTGCTTCCTGCCTGCTTGATACCCAGGCCAGTAAGTCTTTGCATGCCCAGATACTAAATCTAGCCCAGTATTAGTGAATTACTGGATTTACTATCATTATGACCTGGGTAATTGCATTACTGATCTGTATTTATTACTGCACCATTATTTAGAGATAAATTGCTTATCCCTAAAGCTCTCAATCTGATGCCTGCTACTGTATCTTGAATAAGACATCAGAGCTGTTCTAAACCCAAGGAAGACACATGCGTGATGCCAAACTATCTTCCTCTCCCATCATGAAGGCGTTCTGTCCTCCACATTCCTGAGAAAACCCTGCAGAAGTCTTTATATCTCGTAGCAAAACAAGAAGAAAAAGTCGCCTTTCTTTCTCCTATCTTCCAAACAGTCTAAAGGATGCCCTCAGCCTAGCTGAAGAGCCCAAAGAAAATTCCTAACTTAAGGACACCAGCAGATATAATCATAGAATCAGACAATGGCCTGGGTTGAAAAGGACCACAATGCTCATCTAGTTTCAACCCCCTGCTATGTGCAGAGTCGCCAACCAGGCTGCCCAGAGCCACATCCAGCCTGGCCTTGAATGCCTGCAGGGATGGGGCATCCACAACCTCCTTGGGCAACCTGTTTGTGCCCAGAGATCTCCTGGTTTCTGTCTCTGTCTCAAGGAAGGGCTGAATTCCCCAGACCAGAAGATTTGTAAGTAATATTAGCATTCATATGACCAGAAATGATAGGCTGTACCTGGATGTGTAGGACCAATGGAGAAAGGATTAAAAGCACCAGCTTACAGTGCCACAGAGCACAGTGTGCCTGGTTTAATCATACAGCCAGACAGCAGGGAGATGAAGAACAGACTGAAGATAACAAAGAACAAACCTAAAGATAAGGTGACAACAAAGATGAAGAACTGGAGCTGGAGGCATAAAACACCCAGAGATGGATGACAGCAGGACTCTTTTGGCAAAGATTTATGAGACCAGATAATGAGGCAGAAGATCCCAAACTGCCCATAACAGATCTGTCAAAAAGCAGTTTTTTGGAGCCAGTCAGGAGGAAGCAGTGAGAGGTAGTGAAGACTCAACATCCAATATCCTTAGTCCATGGCACACACCAGTGATCCCCAGAACCCCATGTTTGTGAGGAGGTGGATGAGAGTGTGTGCAGTCCCCCAGTCCAAGGTTTGTAAGATAAAATCACTCTCTCTATCTTTCCTTTCCAGGAAAATGCTTTGCCTCCCCTTGTTCCAGACAGGACCTCACACCAGCCACACTCCCAGCAGGATGTGGGAGGGGCAATCATACCACCATGGGGCATCTCAGCCAAAGGAGCCCTTGGGGATCCCCTCCATTTCCTGGGGATGGCACTGAGGTGAGGGGCAGGGCTATGTGTCCATCTGTACCTTCACAATGAAGTCTCCAGAGCACTGAGAGCTGCTCAGATCATGCATTCCTTGCAAGACGGTCTCTTAGGCAGCCCTCCCAAGCGGCTGTGACCCCCACCTCCAAGAAGGGAGTCCCCAGAAACCCCAGCAGCTTCTAATGCACAACCTCCCAAGGGAGATGCACACACACCAGTGTCCACAAGTCCCCCTGTCTCACAGCTGTCATCCAAACTTGGTGAGGGAGCGACTACAGAGCAGCCAAGTGCCCCTCTTCCCCACCACCTTGTCTTCCACACACAACTCCAAAATTCTCCACCACAAGAGGACGCTTCTAGGCCTAGAACGGGCAATCAAAGACGTTATTTAGGAGGCCCCCTAGGGATGGCACTGCTCCAGGCTAGCACAAGGATGAGCTCCTCAGTTCAGATATCTGGGCTGTGTCCCCTATGGTAACACGTTGCAATTCCATTCACAGCAACCAGCTCCATCCATCCCTCAGGCCTAAGGGCCTTGCTTTGTGACCCCCACACCTCACCCACTCCCCTCAGCACGCACTTCCCGCCATTTCTGCCCCGCCCGCCCCGCACCTCACGGCCGCCCCCTACGGGCCGCAACTCTCCCTGCCAGCAACGTTCCGACATCTCGCGAGATCTCCTCGTGAGGAGGAAACCGGAAGTATAGGGCGAGCGCGGCCGGGGCGCGGCGTCGGTGGCCAGGGGCCGTGCCCGCCGGGCTCCCTCCATTTCTTCTCCCCTCCCTTTCTTCTCCCCTCCCTTCGTTGCCTCAACCGCGCCGGGCACCCGCCATGGAGGCGAACGCGCCGAAACGGAAAGAGGCGCGAAAGTCGCTGCGGATCAAAGTCATCTCCATGGGCAACGCGGAGGTGGGGAAGGTGAGAGGGCGGTCATTGGCGGTTGGGCACTGAGCGGTAGGCTAGCTGTCCAATCGGAAGCGGGCTACCTACCGAAGAGGCGGTGGATTGGTGGTCTTGGCGGACTGCGGTAGCCAATCAACAAGGAGCCTCTCTGTTCGGCTCTCCGCAGGGCGGGACTATAGCCTGAGCTAGGTTTCTATTGGCTGGCGGCTCCTGGCGGGTGTCATGGCGGCGTTTTGGCCCTGCTCTGAGCTCCGGGCTCGGCGGCTCTTATACGGCTTCTCACGGCCAAGCTGTGCCCTGCCCTCTGGATGGGCCCGTCCTACAGCCAACAGAAACTAGCTGTCCTGGGATCCCTCTCTGCTTCCTTCAGGGAGAGTCTTGTGTTGGAGTTCCAGTGAGAGGAGCCTTTGCTCCATGCTGTCAGCACCTCTCTGTAAGGCACTCGGGTGCCCTGAGGTGATCCCAGCTTCCATCAGGAGCTCACTGCTCTCTTGTTGCAGTAAGTGGCCTGGCCGTTCTCCAGGGTGGAATCACAGAATCACAGAATGGCCTGGGTTGAAAAGGACCACAGTGCTCATCTAGTTTCAACCCCCTGCTGTGTGCGGGGTTGCCAGCTACCAGATCAGGCTGCCCAGAGCCACATCCAGCCTGGCCTTGAGTAAAGAATGAGGCTTATCCCCCAGTCAGGGACAGAACCAGGGCTGGAGGGACATTCTATGACCCTGAATGCACTTTTTAGCAGCCTGGGCATACAGCGGGAGATGTTCTTTGTTGACTTTTGGGGAACTGAGGCCCCCAGGCCCCCAAAGACGCAGCTTATCCAGTCCTGATGTTTTACAGAGGGTAATAAATCAGTTTTGTGATAGTCCATTCTCCAGACACATAGGCTTTACAATGTGGAGTCTGCGTGGTAATAAATGTGGCCTTGCCTGACTCCATAGCCTTTTGCTAGGATAAGAGGTCACTTTGACTACTGTTTTCGCTCCTACGCTTCGTAGAATCAGTGGCTTGGGTTAGAAGGGACCTTGAGGCCCATGCAGTTCCAACCCCTGCTGTGGGCTGAGTGCCAGCCACCAGCCCAGGCTGCCCAGAGCCCCATCCAGCCTTGCTTTGGGTACTACCAAGGATGGAACATCCATGGCTTCTCTGGGCAGCCTGTTCCAGTACCTCACCACCTTCAGAGTAAAAAAATTCCACCTGACATCCAGTCAAAATCTCCCCTCTTTTAGTTTAAAAACATTCCCTCTTGTCCTATCACTATCACCTCAGTCACTCAGAACAGTTTCCAGTTGTTTTGTGGAATGTGGCATGAAGGTCAGGCCTTGGGCTCTGAGCTTTCTCTTCCAAACAGCTAAGAAATAACAAACACTCAGGAGTGGGATCTTGTTTTCTTCTTCCTTTTACATAAAGAAAGCCTCTCTTGGCGAATAATGATGCCACCATTTTGTTGATTTAAGGACACAGGGACAGACAGAGTAGCCTGTCAGTGAATTCAGTATTAATGTGAATCCTAGTCCCGCAGTGTGGTGTCTTCCCAGTGAAATTCCCTTTTTCTTTCTCCCAGAGCTGCATTATAAAGCGCTATTGTGAGAAGAGATTTGTTCCCAAATACCTTGCAACTATTGGTATCGACTATGGTGTCACCAAGTAAGTACCTTCATGGTGAGCTGGGAGAGCAAGGTGGGCTGCGTGGTCACAGATGGTGTGGGGCAAAGTGAGGAGTCTGCAGCTGCAGACAAGGGTAAGACATCAGTGGTGCTGTTTTCTGTCCCACTGCTTCTGAGTGACTGCTCTGCCTTGAGTCAGGCTTGCTGTGGACAGGCTTGCTGTGGAGCACAGAGCAGAGCCATGTTAGTTTTCACAGCAGTCAAATAATCTGCATTTCAAGTAGCCCTGGTAACACAGAACCCCATTGCCATGTTGCATCCAGAACTAGTGCTTTCCTCCTTGTCTGACTAGCCCTAGGTGTAATTTTCTGTCCATTAAACCCCAGAATCAGAACTTCTTATTGATCTATCTGGTGCTGACACTCAGCTCCCTCTCCACAGAGGGCTGGCAGAGAAGAGAGTATTCCTATGGGGACACAGTTTGCACAGGGATTGACGTAGAGCTTCTGAACCGTTTCTTATCTCTCCTTTCAGAGTACAAGTCAGAGACAGAGAGATCAAAGTGAACATCTTTGACATGGCAGGGCACCCATTCTTCTACGAGGTAAGGCAGACCCAGCTCTAGGCACCACACCACAGGGCTGCATCTCTGTAGCATTTAGCACTTGTCAGCTTTCTTCAGCATCTCTGGGGTGCTTAGACATGCAGTCCATCTTGTGTCTGAATGATGTGGCTGGTCCCAGATCGTCACTCTGCCTCATACAAATGGGTCTCTTGGTCAATTCCCAGACCTTGTTGTCTCCCCAGCAGTCAATATGACACTTTGTTCCTCTTTTCTCTGTTGTGCAGGGATTGGTCTTTTGGGAGCTGATCATTCCTGTGATGGGCCTGGGATTATTGCAGTAAAGGTATTGCATGCCTAGCTTTTGCTGGTACAAAAAAAGCTTTTGCTTTTTGTTCCTGCAGGTGAGGAATGAGTTTTACAAGGACACGCAGGGAGTCATCCTGGTCTATGATGTTGGACAAAAGGAGTCTTTTGACGCTCTGGATGCGTGGCTGGCTGAGATGAAGCAGGAGCTGGGCCCCCACGGGAACATGGACAACATTGTCTTCGTTGTCTGTGCAAACAAGGTAGGCCATGGCAGGGAGTCGTGCCTTGTGTTGCAAGGTACTCAGTGCTCATTGTGTTCCCAGCATGAGCCAAGCTATTGAGCTCCCTCCAAAAAGGAAATACTGTTAGGTTATAGGGAAGACTTTCAAGGAGCTTGTATTTGAGGAGTACTGGAGGCCTCATTTCAACAGGGTTTGGGGAGTATGGTGGCCACACGTCAGTCAGAAAGGGATCAAGCAGAGGTTACATAATCTCTGAATTAAATCAATTCTCCAAGGCCGTTTCACACCTGTTGTCTGTGCTTTCTGTCCATGCTACCTTCATCCCTTCAAGATGAACAGTCAGCTTCTCCATCATTCTCGGTTCTGTGCTCCTCCAGCTGTCACTGCAGACTTCGACTGGGCTCTGACTTTCCCTTTGCTCTCATTTTAGATTGACTGCACAAAGCACCGCAGTGTGGATGAAAGTGAGGGGCGGCTGTGGGCAGAGAGCCGGGGCTTTCTTTACTTTGAGACATCAGCACAAACAGGAGAGGGAATCAATGAGATGTTCCAGGTAATGTAGAAAGAAGGCTGTGAGGGTACGACACTGTATTTGGCCAGGATGGCAGATTGCAAAACGTTCTCTGAACTTCTGGATCCCACAAAGCTTTTTGGCCCACTGCTCAAAGGGATTTTTCCCAGTGAAGTGACACCCCTAGAAAGCTGTAGCTGTTCAGGTCAGGGTCAGTACTGGTCCTCTCAGTCCTAAGCTGACCTTAGCATTGCGTGGCTCAGAGCTGATGATCCTTCTGGCTGCACTGGGAACGTGATCCAGAAATGCTCCTGGTGCTGATTCAGGTGTAGCACGGAGCTTGAAATGCAGAGGGAGAGCTGTGCAGTGGGGAGCTGTGGGCATCCAGCAGTTACTCAGGTGCATCCCTCGCCCTTGAGGACCAGTCAGCGAGGGTGGCAGAAATGTTCCAGTGTCACTGCTACTGCCTGCAGGAACCATTCCCTTCTGCTGACTCCTTCCTGTGTCCGTAGACGTTCTACTCAGCCATAATTGACCTGTGTGACAACGGGGGGAAGCGTCCCCCCTCCAGCATGGGGGTTGGCTTCACTAAAGAGCAGGCAGACGCCATTCGTAGGATCCGCAACAGCAAGGACAGCTGGGACATGCTGGGAGTCAAGCCTGGAGCCACCAGGTGAGGCAGACTTTGGCGTTTGCCAAACAGTCCATCGTGTTTCTGTTTGCCTGTGTGGGCTCTTAGTGAGGTGCCTGCTGCTCACTTCGTCTCACATAGCAGCCAGGTTCAAGTTTGTAGCCACAAAATCAGGGCAATGCAAAAGAAACTGTGCACCAAATTTCCTCTTCTACAAGACAAGCCAGGCTGAATTTAAGGGGGGGAATGCTGAACATGACAACTTCATCTCTTCCAGCTACCCAGCTCTGTGTTCTGTCTCCAGGCTGAGCTGTTTGTAGTCACTCACTTGCCAGTCATGTTTAGAGTGGCTTCAGCTTTACCTTTCTTGCCCTCTCTCTGGATCGAGGGAAGCTTTTAGGCTGCTGTAAGGCTGCTGCCCACGTTATCAAAAAGTGATTACAGTTCTTCCACAGTATCTTCCAAAAGAGAAGCTTTTCCCTTGCCTGGATCTCTAGTTAGGTGGAATTGGTTAATATTTGTGCAAGAGGTTGGATATGGAATCTTCCAGTTCTGCTGTGTGACTTGGGCAGCTAAAACAGAGCCCCAGTGCTTTGTCTTACCTCTCTCTCTCTGAAACTTAGGAACTGCCCCTTTGTACACTTTGTGGAGAGCGTGGAGAGTGAATTTTTGGATAGCATGCATCATTCAGCACTCTCCAGTCAGCTCTCTGAAATGTAGGTGTTGAGCACGATCTCTCCTCCAGGCCCTCTGCATCCACGGGCAGAGATCAGCAGCTCTGCAGAGCAGGTTGTGCTGTGATCACCGGCACAGATGGACTCACCTCCCTCACTGGGTGCCCCCCTCTCTCCACAGCCTGCAGCAGGAGATGAGGTGTCTGCCCTGCACCAGACAGCAGGGCTTAAAGGGCTGACGTGATGTGTGATGCCTTCGCCCTGAGTGTGTAGGCAGTTTGATGTGGAGCTGAGTCAGGGTGCATGTGCCCCCACGCTGTCTCCCAGCTTTCTGTGCTTGTGGTGCCAGAGACTCAGCACACCAGGGCACATGGCTCAGGCACGTGTGTGGTGTGGTGGGTGCATTTGTGCCTGCACAACCACAGAAAAACAGGATCATGGAGTTTGGAATGGACCTCTGGAGATCATCGAGCCCAACCCCTTTGCTAAAGCTGGTTCTCTAGAGCAGGATACACAGGAAAACATCCAGGTGGATTTTGAGTATTTCCAGGGAAGGAGACTCCACAACCTCTCTGGGCAGCCTGTGCCAGTGCTCTGTCACCTTCAAAGTAAAGTTTTTTCTCATGTTCATGTGGAATTTCATGTGTTCCAGCTTGTGCCCATTGTCTCATTGCTGAGCACCACTGAAAAGAGCCTGGCCCCATCCACTTGACACTCACCCTTTAGATATTTATAAGCTTTGGTAAGATCCTTTCTCCAGGCTGAACAGTTCCAGCTCTCTCAGCCTTTCCTCATAAGGGAGATGCTCCAGGCCTCTATAATCATCTCTGTAGCCCTCCAGCAGTCTCTCACCAGCACCTTGACTGGAGGATCCCAGAATTGGATACAGTACTGCAGGTGTGGCCTCACTACGACAGAGTAGAGGCCACATCTGACTTCCCAGATAACTTTCCAGGTGTAGGACTCTACATTTGCTGAATCTCATCAGGTTCCTCCCTGGCCAACTCTCCAGCTTGTCCAGGTCTCCCGAAATGCACAGCTTTCTGGTGTGTCAGCCACTCTTCCCAGCTTCCCATCAGCAAACTTGTTGAGGGTGCAGTCCATCCCTTTGTCCAGGTCACTGATGAAGATGTTAAACAAGACCAGACCCAGTACCAACCCCTGAGGCACTGCTAGCTGCAGGCCTCCAACCAAACTGTGCTGCTGATCACAACCCTCTGAGCTGTGCCTGTGGTGAATGTGCACCTGCCTCAGGAGAGTGTTTCTCCCCATCCTTTGCTTGTGCCATGCTTAGAAGTACCGTGGGCACTTTTTCTTCAGCTTTTTGTCCATAGCTTCACTTCCAAAGCCTGGAGGTACTTGGTGCCAGCAAGAGAAAGGTTCAGAAGTGTCCACACAGCTGTGTTTAGTGCAGGGGCAGCTCCTCACTCTGCTGTGCTCTGCCAGCAGGGCAAGGCGATGGTTATCTGCTACTCAGGTCCCCTCACTGTTGTCTTCTGTTATCTCCTAGAGACGAAGTGAATAAAGCCTACAGAAAGCTGGCTGTGCTGCTCCACCCTGATAAATGCGTGGCTCCTGGGAGCGAAGATGCCTTCAAAGCTGTGGTGAACGCCCGAACTGCACTTCTCAAAAACATCAAGTAGGGAACAGAGCTGCTGAGAGCTGGAAACCTTCCCTTCCTCCCAGCTAATTCCCAGGCAGCTGCACTGCCATGGGGCACCTCCTTCCTCCTCAGATTCATCCGCTGGCTTGGACAAAGACGCTCCCACCACCAAGCATAGGAGCAGAACCGTAGTGTGATTGCAATGAGTTGTAGAGGGGGCAGAGTGCTGAGGAGGGGAGAGGGACCCCCGAGCCTTCCCTGCATCTATGGCCTCAAGTTGGCAGAAGTGCTGAAAGCAGTGAATTGCCCACTTTCCCAGCTGTTTTACACTCCCCACAAACTACCAGCCTTGGAGGAGGTTGGATGTGCAGCTCTAGCCTGTGGTTGCAGGGAGGGTATGTTCGGTTTTTTGCAAGGCTGTGTGGGATGGAAATGAACAAAGGGTTATGTAAAGGCTGAAGGTGGAATGAGACACATTCAAGCCTCGAGCCCAGCATTTGGCCTGAAAGCTGCTGCACCTGAAAGTGCTGGGGTCGTGGGTTAGGGATACACAGGACAGCAGCACCGAGAGCTGCAGTCCCTCAAGCCACATGGTCCCTCCTTCCCAGCCCTCTGCTAGCCATCTGCACTGCCCTGACAAACTCTGGGGAAATGCCCTTGTTCCTGGTGAGGGACTGTCCTCAGGTGCAGGTGGCCCTTGGCTATTTGCAGATAGATGCCAGGCGCTGACCTCAGGGTCCCCCATCTTCACCACACCTCAGAGCTGCATGTTGGTGTCGGTGAGAGTGGCAGCTGGCTCTGCAGGCCTGCTTGAGAGGAGCTGAGTCCCCGCATGAGTTACATCCCAAAGGAAATGTGTTAGGGCTGGCTATGTAAGACAGCACCCCCAAAAATCCAGCGCCCCATTCACACGTGCCAGTCTGCCTACCCACTTGGCCCTGTGTCTCCCTCTGATTAGTTTAGCAGTAGAGGGGCATGTTCTTCCTCAGCCCTGTTTTCTGACAGCAGCAACGTGTCACCCTGCTTTGCTGGTTGTGTTACAGGTTTGTGTCTGCCTCACTGATCAGCAGGTGGGTCTGGGGTGCTTCCTCTTAGTCACAGCTGCTGCTTTCTTAGAACATTCTTGTTGATTCAGAGAGGAGCCCTGCTGGTAATCCCAGGAGGTGCTTGCAGAAGGTTGGGTCTGGCCAGTGGGATCCTGAGAGAGGTCAGAGCCACGATGACTGCCTGACTCAAGTGGGAAATCCCTTGGGATCCTGTGATTTTGTCAGGTGATTTTGTCAGTTTTGTTACCTTGCTGCTCTGTGAGCTTGGCAGAGAAGGACAAGACACTAAGGTGTGAAACTGAAGCCACTGAGTGAGTGAGCGAGTGAGTGTTTGTGCCCATATCTCACCCCCAGAAGTATCCTAAGTTCAAAAGTTTATTCCAATGGTCAGTGCAATATATATATTTTTTTTCACTACAGGCAGCTAATCTGTGTTTCCCCTCAAACTATATCATAAAACAGCAGTAGATCCCCCTCTTCTTGGCAGCAAGCATTAAGGGTCTTTAAGGCCAGCATCATTTTGCACTTGCTTTAGTTTCTGGTGCTAGGTCACTGGGAAGAAAAACAGGCTGTCCTGCTGAGAAGCACTTTGTGCTCCTCCAGTGTTGGTATCACAAGGGGAAATGTCATAAAGGGTCAGAGTTTCAATAGCTCCACGTATCCTCTGCCGTGTGTATAAAGAGCTGGGCTGAGGAAGGTCAGCAGGACGGGGATTGGAGCTGCAGTGTGTTGCTCTGAGTCTTGTTCCACGCGTTTTATAAGGCTGCAGAGTTCACTGGAAACCTCCCCACTTGCCTAGCACAGGAAACCACTTGATTCTGGCTTCAGACCTATTTCTCTGCATTTTTCTTCCACCGAGGAGGGTGAATAATCCCGTTGCTGAATGGCGCGCTTCACTTTCAGGCTGAGATCTCGGAGCAGTTTAAAGGCCTCAGTTCCCACTACTCAGGTGCCCTCCTGCTCTGCTGTGCCATGCACGATGCCTCCGTTTGCTTCTCAGGTGACTGCCTGCTGCTGCTCTGGAGGTTCCTCCTGTCTGTTTACTGAGCTGACCGGATGTTTGGGGACGATTTACACACACGCATGTCACGTCTAGCGATGCCGGTGACCTTCGAAGTTGTGTGATTTTTATAAATTAACCCTTCCCCCCCGCCCCGCGCCCCCCCCTTTTTGGAACAAGAAAGCCCTATGAGCTGTCCTCCCGCTGTGACTGCTTGCTGTTAATGTTTAATTGCCCTTTGACTCATTTCTCTGCGCCCCAGCTGGGTCTGGCCGAGGCTGGTGGTGAAGAGCTGCCCTCGAGGGTGATGGAGGCTGTGAATCAACTCTGCAGGAGGGGAGCCAGGCTAAGGAGAATGATGTAGCTTCTGCAGGGATGTGATGTGGGATGCAGTGGGGCCTGCAGCTCTCCCTGCCTCCCTTTAGGCGTCCCCTAAACACCCAGAGGCAGAGGTTGGCTCCATCCTGCAGCATCTCTGCGCTGACAGCTCTGCTCATCTGCTTCCTATGTTGCACCTTCAGGACCCTGAACTCCACTCCCTTCAGCAAGGCTGTTCTATCCAGGCTGGCTCTGTCTGCCCCAAACAAAGCAACTTTCCCTTCAGCATCCAGAAATTTGACAGAGAACTGCTTCTAGAGACCACTGGGAGCACAAAGCCTCCATCAGTGTGGCCCACAGGTGCTGCCCACCTTCCTCCCAGCACTTGCTGGAGGCAGGAGCTGGGGAACACACTGGCATTTCTGGTCTGGCCTGATGCCTGATCACCCCCAGCCACTGTCAGCTCTGCTTTGTGCTGCTCAGTTACTTCCCTTTAGCCACAGCAGGACAGAGGTAACCCCAAGCACTCCAGAAGCCTCCTGAGGGCTGCGGCTTCAGCATTCTCATTCTGGTATTAATTATTACACAGAAGCAATTACTCCTCCTGGCAGTGGAGCCAGGATGGTCTCCCATTACAGCTGCTGGCCCAGAGCTCAGCGGAGGATGCATGGGTATCTGGCAGGGCTCCTTCGACTGTGGTCCAGGGCATCTCCAGCAGCTCTGAAGCATTGCCAGTTTTCCAGATCAGGGATGCCAGAGAGGAGCAGGCAGTGGAGCAGCAGTGAAACACGAGGGACAGGGAACTTTTCTGAAGAGGTTTCAATGGGGACAGCCTAGAAGAAGGGGATGTACGTGTGGGAAAGCCTTGGTTTGCTGTGCTCCTCAGTGGGGGTATTGTAAAGAGGCTGTCACCCCAGAGAGGACCGTGGGTGGATGGCCCACGCATCTTCTGGGCTCTGGGTTTGGGGTTCCTGGCACCAAGTGAGGCTGAAGGCATTTCGTTCAAGAGATGCACATCCTCGTGGACACCGTAGCCCCAGTGCATAGAAGGGGATGGGAAGGACGAAGCAGGGAGCAGCACTGAGTAGAGCAGGCTGGGATGCTGAAGGGGGCAGTATGAGCAACCCCACCGGCACGGGAGCATTGCCAGCTACCCAAGCCCCGATGCAGCGTCCCCCGCGCTCCCCTACCTTCCCCGCAACCCAGGAAGGGCCGCGAGCTGTACAACCCTCCCAACCCGCCCCCCACCTCCCCACCCCGGCGGTACCGCGGCCTCCCCGCAGCCGGCAGCGAGAGGGTTACGGAAGGCGGGGACGCACCGGGGCCGCACCGGTACGGGCACGACCGGCGGTGGGCTCCCTCCCCCGGCCCGGGGAAGCCCCGAGCGAAGCCCCCCGCGGGGCCGGAGCCCTCCGGGATGCGGGAGGAGAGCAGAGGATGCTGCTGGGAGCGGCGGGGCCGCACCTGCGCTGCCGCAACCGGGAGGCGGCGGGGCTGGGGCGGGGGACGGGAGGGAGGGAGCGGAGCGGCGGGGCCGGGGCAGCGCCGGGGTCGCCCCCGAAGCCGGCTGCCCTCGAAGGAGGGGCAGGGAAGGAGGGAAGGAGGCATCGCGACATTTTTCCACTCCGCGTCGCTCCGCTCGCAGCCAGGCAGTGCGCAGGGGCTGGGCAGGCCGGCTCGGCACGGCTCCCGGCCTTCGCTATTTATAATCCCCATCGCCTCCTCCGGCCGTTCTTCCGCGCGAGGAGAGCCCGGAGAGAGCGGCTCCCGGAAAGGAGAGCGACCGCGGAGCTCCGCCGAACGGGGATGCTGAGGGCGATGCCCCGCTGAGCATCGTTTCTCCGGGATCGGGGTGGGAAAAGCATCGCGATGCCGAGGAACAGGGATTTCTCGGAGCCCGAGTACTCGGCCGAGTACTCCGCCGACTACTCGGTGAGCCTGCCGTCGGACCCCGAGCACGCCGTGGGCCGGACCCACGAGGTGACGGTGCGCAGCTCGGGGCCGTGCCTCTGCCTGCCCCGCTTCATGCGCCTCACCTTCGCTCCCGAGTCCCTGGAGAACCTCTACCAGACCTACTTCCGTCGGCAACGCCACGAGACCCTCCTGGTGCTGGTGGTCTTCGCAGCCCTCTTCGATTGCTACGTCCTCCTCATGTGCGCCATGGTCTACGCTGCCGACAAGTTGGCCCCGGCCTTGGCAGCGGGGACCGGCTTGGCTGCCCACGTGTTGCTTTTTGCCCTCTGCAAATACAGGCTGCTACCCGAGCGCGCCGCCCGTCGCTTCCTGCCCTACGTCCTCTGGGTCCTCATCTTGGCCCAGATCTTCTGCTACTTGGGCCTCAACTTCTCGCGTTCGCCCGAGGCCAGCGACACGGTGGGCTGGCAGGCCTTCTTCGTCTTCTCCTTCTTCATCACATTGCCGCTGCGCCTGGCGCCCATCGTGCTCATCACCGCCGTGTCCTGCGGCGTCCACACGCTGGTGCTCGGCGTCACCGTCGCCCAACAGAGGCAGGATGCCCTGGATGAGGGCACGCTGCTGAGACAGGTACGGGGACACGGGGACAGGAAGGGGGATGCGGGGACCCGGGGGTGGCAAATCATGCGATCATCAAATCATTAAGCTCGCAAAAGACCTCTACAATCACCAAGTCCAACCATCAACCTGTTACCACCTCACTCGGTCATAAAGGATCATTCAGGATCCATAAAGGATCATTCAGGTCTCCAAACCCAACCCCAAACCCCCCATCGTGCCCACTGGCCGCGTCCCTCAGTGCCACATCCCCACAGTTCTTCAATGCCTCTAGGGGCGGTGACTCCACCACCTCCCTGTTTCGATACCTCAGCACTCTTTCCCTAATATCTAACCCAAACCTCCCCTGGCACAACTCGAGGCCATTACTTCTCATCCTATCTCATCCTAGTCAGGTTGAAGAGGCCAACTGTGTTCCCATGGCTTAACCCTGCGTTCATGTCCGTCTCTATGCTTTGAGCCTAGAGTTGCTTTGATCCGGGCACTCTGAGCTGGTGGTGGTGTTTGTTGGCTGCAGGGTGCTCCCCTAAAACATCCCCATGGCACCCATGCCACAGACCCGGCCTCAAAGCTACAGATTCGACCCCAAGAGCCACCCAGGGTGTGTAGACAAATGGGCTGTGCTTTAGCTGCTGGGGAAATTGAGGCACGCTGGGCTGAGGGCATCCCCATCCTCCCTGCTAAGGGGCTCCACTTGTGCTGATTTCCCCTTAAATTACAAAAATGGCTTTAAGAGGCCATTTTTAACCAAAGCCTGGCAGCAGCCCAGCGTGGGGCCTTCCTCCAGGCTCACAAACAGCCACCAGAGGATTCCCAGGAGGATGGAGCTGGGAGAACTGAGTGGCCCCAAGCAGGCACCAGCCCCACAGCCATCAGCCCACAGGGCTGGGACCCATCGACCCCCCCAGTGCTGAAGCTCTGGTGGAGGCTGCTCAGCCCTGTGCTTGGGGATGCTTTGGGGATGATTTTCTGCCAAAGAAAACATAGAGAAACAGCATCCCTGGGCTCAAATGCTGCCATAGGGATGGGCCACCATTTCGTGCATGGCAGCAAACAATGGGGATGCAGGGGTAGAGTGGTCCTTGGCCCATCACCTCAATATTTCCTGGGAAATTCTTGCCTGGAGCAGCTAGACAGTGTTGTCACTGCCCCAGTGCAATGGGTTTTGCAGCAGGAGGGCGACCCAAGCCCCACTCATGTCCCCCATGGCCCATCCATCTTGGGTGCTCCAGCAGGCAGCACACACAGCGTTTCCAGGCCTGCTAGTAGCACGGCCTTCTTCAGGGGATGGGAAAATAAAAGGCAGAGCTGCAAACTTGTGCGGCAGTGGCTGTTGACAGTGGAAAATCCTGCTGGAAGTGCCCACACTGCCCGCTCCACACGTGCGCTCCGTGAAAAGATGCTACGGAAACCCGTGCAAGCAGTGGCTTTCCCAGGTTTTGCTGCTGATCCAAAAAATGCAAACCCAAAAGAGCTGCATGCAACAGGGACTCCATCTCCTGCCTTTGCTCCTGGCACTGCAGTGAGATGGTGACAACGTGCCCGGATTTGGGGGCTCTGCAGGCATCCCCCCGGCCAGCAGTGCCTGCATTCATCATTGCTGTGGCACGGCGAGTCCAGGGCCAGCAAAACCTTGGCAACGCCGCATGCCTCAGCCTCTGCTTGCTGCAAAAGAGGAACATTATGTCCAGAAATAAACATCATATGCTTTATTATTATGGACGTTTGTACGGCTCCCCGAGGGCACTGCTATTAATAGGATGAAGCAGCGGGTGCTGCTCGGACCGGCGCAGCCCAGGAGGTTTGATGAGAAATGCCAGCAGCTTCTGCCCTGCTTCAGCTGTCCAGGATGAGCCCACGGGCTGAATGGGGCTGGGGGGCTGGGGCTCTGGGTTTGGTGGTTCTCCATGCCTTGAGCCAGACAGGATGCATGGGATTCAGTCCAAAGAATCATAGAGTCATTAAAGGTTGGGAGGGACCTCTGAGGTGCCCAAGTCCAACCCCAGCTCACACCCACCGTGCCCACTGCCCACATCAATCAGTGCCACACCTCTGTGCTTCTTGAACACCTCCAAGGATGGTGACCCCACCGCCTTCCTGGGCATCTGTGCCACTGCATCACTGCTCTTCCGGAGATTAAATTGTTTCTAATATCCAACCCGAACCTCCCCTGGCACAACTTCAAGCCATTACCTCTCATCCTACCATGGGGTCTCCATCCCCTGCCCATGGCTTCATTGTCACTCACTGGGCTGGTCCATTGACTCATCCCCAGTTTGGGTGGCCTCCACGCCTGCAAGACACTGGTGGGGCTGGAGGAAAATGGCACAGTCTGTGGCCCACCTTGGAGCCACTGTTGGATGGTCTGGGAGTTGAGCATCCCTGGCACAGCACAAGGATGTGCTTGGCTGCAGTATATATGGCCACGCGACGTGGGGTTTTGGGGTAGGCATGTCTCCATCCAGGCGAGGTTCCCAGTGACCCTATGTGTGCCAAACAGTGCTGAGCACGGCGGAGTGGTGCATTGTCATGACAACTGCTTAAAAATAGAGAGAGGCGGCTGGTTTGAGGGTTTCTTCTCCATGCCCACCTCCAGATGGTTCTCACTTGCCAACTGCCATAGTGGGGCTTCCCGGGAATCCCGAGCTGCAGGGATGGGGGATGGGCACAAGCCATGAGAGCTGGGCTTTGGGATAGGGGAGTAGGGGTCAGGAGGTGGACACTGAGCATGGTGTCAAGTCCCCAGTGGAGACAGGCTGTCACTCAGCCTGTGCTCTGCTATGGGAGGGCTTCTCCATATCCTCAGAGCAGCCTTCAGCAGAGCTGCAACCTGCCATCGTGTCCTTCCTGCCACATTTAGCCTTTCTAGACTAAACAAACTGAATTCTTTCAACTTTCACTCATCAGGCATACTTTCCATGAAGGGCTCTTGCTCTTGTTTCCATTGTCCCATTGACAGAGTCTGACATATGGGCCAGGTCCAGCACCATGCTCACAGCAAACAGAACGGGTTTTCATGGCCAGCAGCACCTGGGCACATCCACCTTTCATACTGCCACCTCATAGCCATGGTTTTGGCTGCTGGAAGGGATGGGAGCATGGACATTTTTAGGGTTTGGCCATGTTTTCATTAGCTTGTATACTTCAGCTCCTGCGTAACTGTCCCCAGGGCAGCTCCTATCCCTGTGGACCCACTGCCATTTTCCAAAACACCTCTGCAAGGTTTAATGAGGCAGTCAGCCCTCAGGGGCCCTGAGGTCTCCTGTTCTCCTGAACCTCTCCTGCAGAGCCACCACTTCATGGCAGTGAAGTGAGTCCCCCCAGCAGCTATCCATGGCTGTGGCACAGAGGCCTGCACCTAGAGTTGATTTCATGTCTTCCATCATCAGAATGCTTTCTCACCCCAAATCATCCCCACAGATCCTGTCCAACATTGCCATCTACCTTTGTGCCATCACGGTGGGCACCATGTCCTACTACATGGCTGACCGCAAGCACCGCAAGGCCTTCCTGGAAGCACGGCAGTCCCTCGAGGTCAAGCTCAACCTGGAGGAGCAGAGCCAGCAGCAGGTAGGAGCCGTGGCTGGGGACAGTATGGGGACAGCAAGATGGGGCGCAGGTGGCTGGAAACAAGGATAAGAGGACCAGAGGTGGGAATTGTGATTCAGTGAGTACTCACCATGTAACTGTCCTCTTCCAGGACCTCACAGCTTCTGACACGGTCACCTCCAAGCTGTCCCCATCCCCGTGGCAGGTCCCTGTCCTCATGTCCTCTCACACATAAGCAGGTGGCAGGTCCCCAGTTTTGGGCATGGCCATGTGGCAGTTCCTTACCCCGTTACACAACCACGTGGCATGGCCATGCTGTAGGTCCCATTCATCAGGCATGGACACATGGCATGTCCCTTTGTTTGGGCATGTTCATGTGGCATGTCACTGTCCTTGGGCAGAGCCATGTTGCAGGTCCGCAGGCATGGCCGGGCAGCAGGTCTCCATCACTGGACATGGACACGTGGCAGGTCCTTGTCCTCAAGAATGATTACAGCTATACAGCAGGTCCCTGCCCAGTCACAGACATTTGGAATGTCTCTGTCTATAGACATGGTCATATGGCAGGTCATTGTCCTCAAGCATGGCCATGCAGGATGTCCCTACTATCTTTGGGCAGGGCCATATGTCACATCCCCATCATCTGGTGTGGCCACGTAACATTTCTCTGTCCCCAGACATGGCCGCACAAGAAGTCTCCATGTCCCCATCACCAGGCATAGCCCTGCAGCATTTCCCCACCCCCAGCCAGCAATGTCCCCATTGGGATCTTGGCCACCTCACTTCTCCCGGTGCTGATCCTGCTGAGGGGACAGGAGTGATAACAGCAGGTGGAGAACCTGCATGGTGTTGACAGAAGGCAGTTGGAAAGCTTCATTTTCTCCAGGCGGCATCCAGTTATGAGCCCAGCTAATTTTAGCACCTTATCTGGGGCCTCTCTCCCCATCTCCCATCTCTTATCTTGTTGATCCGCTGCCAGCAATTTGCTCCCAATGGCAACAGAGATGTGTGTCGGGTCCAGCCCACTGTCAGCAATGTGCTTCTTGGGGTGGGAGGAAGAACCAGCACAACACCTACATCACAAGAAGCACTTTGTGGGCTTTTTCCCACCAGCACTGCCCCATAAATTGGCTGTCAGTAGCTTTGAAGCTGGCAAAACGACTGGGTGAATTCAGTGTTATTCAGCATCAAGCCCCAGTGGACATCTCAGGAAATCCCTGTCTCCTTTCCTTGCAGCAGGGTCTCACTCTGTGCTGTCTGTATGGTGGCAGCTCTGAAAGCCACAGGCAGGGACATGAAGCTGTTCCTCCAGCAGCGGCCCCGTTGTGCACAGAAACCCAGGGGAAAGCCCACTTCATTAACAGTGTTAATTACACATAGCACAGATCCTCACGTGCAGCCAGCTGTGGGATGCATCCCCTTTGCAGCTGCAGAGCTGTGGCAAAAGCAGAGAGTAAGATTGTCCCCCTTGGGTTTACTCCTCCTTGGGGCCAGTGCTGCTGCCCTATGGGGTGGCATGTGGACACACCATGCCTTTAAATCAAGAGTTCCTCCATGGTGTATTTGTCCCATCCCCAGGGCAGTTTGCAGGGACATAAAATCAGAGAATCAGAGTCATTCAGGTTAGAAAACACCTCCACGATCCCCAAGTCCAACCCCAGCCCACCCCACCGTGCCCACTGCCCACATCCCTCAGTGCCACATCCCCACAGTTCTGGAACACCTCCAACCTGAACCTCCCCTGGCACAACTTGAGGCCATCACCACTTCTCCTGTCACTAGTAGACATTGCAGCAGATCCTCCAGTGCTGGCATGGGTTTTTGGGCCAAACTTTGTCACCTTTTGTCCCAAAGGAGAGGGGGCTGCTCAGAATAGCACACGCACAGTGCGCTTACACTCAGTTTCTTGCCCTGTCCCCCAGGAGCGGCTGATGCTCTCCATCCTACCCAAGCACGTGGCGGATGAGATGCTGAAGGATATGAAGAAGGACCCGAGCCAGAAGGAGATGCAGCAGTTCAACACCATGTACATGTACCGCCACGAGAATGTCAGGTAGGGCTGGCTTCTACCCATGCCATGGTCTATGGGGGAAATCTCTCAATTTCTTGTATTTAGGGCCAGAGAAGCCCTAGAAGGAGACTGGGGGGGGAGGGGGTGGTGGTGGCTACAGCAAAGGGTAACAGGGGACAGCTGCCAGCCAGACTATGGCTTGGGGCCACTTTTTGATCCAGACATGATTTGCAGAGCATCGTTTCCAGCCACGTCCCAAAATAGCCTTTGGGGACATAGCTGAACCGATCGTCGCAGTCACGTCTGCGTTATGGGAAAAGAAATTCTCGCTGCAAATTCTCCCTGTGAGGAGCATATTTGTAACGCCTCGCTCCCCACAGCATCCTCTTTGCAGACATCGTGGGCTTCACGCAGCTCTCCTCATCCTGCAGTGCCCAGGAGCTGGTGAAGCTCCTCAACGAGCTCTTCGCCCGCTTCGACAAGCTGGCAGCTGTGAGTGTCCCTGCTCATCAGCAAGGGGATGGGCAGGAGATGCCCCATTTTTTTTACTGGCAAAAATAGGACGGGGAACGGGTGGGGGCCCCCACCATCTGGGCTGCAGTTGGCCAAATCTTCAGGGAGGCAGGGAGGGAATGGAAAATCGGATTATTTGTGTCCCTTGTGAGCATGGAAGAGCTTGGCATGGGGAAGGATGGAGCAAACCCTGCCTGGGAGAGGGATGGGGGGAGCCCAGTCATGGGGAGGGGGTTGATACCATACCCCTTTCCCCAGAAATACCACCAACTGCGCATCAAGATCCTGGGTGACTGCTATTACTGCATCTGTGGGCTGCCCGACTACCGGGAGGACCATGCTGTCTGCTCCATCATGATGGGGCTTGCCATGGTGGAAGCCATTTCGTAAGAGCTTCTCAGATTGTCTCCAGGTTGTCCTTGTCATTGTTCCCAATACGTCCTCATCACTGCTTCCAGCATAACTTAGAATCATAGAATGACTTGGGCTGGAAGAGATCTTGAGTTGGCAGGGACCTTGAAGCCCAACCAGTTCCAGTCCCATGCTGTAGGCTGGGATACCTCCCATAGACCAGCCTGCCCAAAGCCCCATCCAGCCTGGCCTTGGGCACTGCCATGGGGCCTGGGGCACCCACAGCAACCCGTGCCAATGCCAATTATAGTGTCCTTGTCCTTGTTCTCATTGTGTTCTTGTCATCATTTCCAGCATGTCCTCATTGTGTCTATTGTGTGCTGGTCACTGTCCCAAAGGTGTCCTTGGGATTTGGCAAAAAACAGAGAGGACCCAGTGATGGGTACTGATATAGGCAGGGGCTCCCCGGTGCCCCACCAGTGTCACCCCATTGGGCTTCTCCAAGGCAGCACACCACCCTACCCTTTTCTGTCTCATTTCCTGTGCCAAGTGCACTCAATTAAGGAAAGCGTTATTGCCCTGGGGTTGGAAGAAGAAGGGGTAGTGAGTGACTCCCATGTCACCCTCCCAGTTACGTGCGGGAAAAGACCAAGACAGCGGTGGACATGCGTGTGGGAGTGCACAGCGGGACGGTGCTGGGCGGCGTGCTGGGCCAGAAGCGTTGGCAGTACGACGTGTGGTCCACCGACGTCACTGTGGCCAACAAGATGGAGGCAGGTGGCATCCCTGGGTGAGCATCTCTCAGTGGGGATGAGACGTGGTGTCACCATCCCATAGCCATAAGGGTGGCCCCGGTTCACGGCACCTCGTGTCCCGCAGGCGTGTGCACATCTCACAGAGCACCATGGATTGCTTGAAGGGCGAGTTCGAGGTGGAGCCAGGCGAGGGTGGCTCTCGCTGCGAGTACCTGAAGGAGAAGGGCATTGTCACCTACCTCATCGTGGTGCCCAAGCAGCCTCTACGCAACGGCATCAATGGGGTGGTGAGTAGCGGCGTGGGCACCGGTGCCACCGCAGCAGACATCCTTGGCACAATGTGAGCCACCGCCTCGGCCTTGCAGAAGCTGTCACTGACCTCATCCCATGGAGGCTCCCCGCTGCTCATCAACACCAAGGAGCGCAACGGCAGTGCCAGCTTGGCGTGCACCAGCCCTGAGGAACCCGATGAGTCCGACGCCAGGGTGAGAGGCACCCTGGAGAATGGGGATGAGGATGGAGAGGTACGGTGCGTGGGAAGCACCCCATTCAGCTTGTATTTTGGAGACTACCATGATGGCCTCAGCTTTCCCACTGATGCTTTGCTTCGTGGCGCAGGCTGTGAACCCATCCTTCCCCAACCCACGGCGTCGGCTGCGGCTCCGGGACCTGGCTGAGCGGGTAATCGACGCATCGCAGAATGAACAGGAGCTCAACAAGCTGCTCAACGAGGCCCTGCTGGAGCGCGAGTCTGTCCAGGCGTGAGTCACCCAGCTGGCGGCGCGACCCAGCCCAGCCCTGTTGGGTGCTGATGGCCAATGTTGTTGGCAGGCTGAAGGGGAAGAGCACCTTCCGGCTCTCCATGCGCTTCATTGACCCTGAGATGGAGACGCGCTACTCAGTGGAGAAGGAGAAGCAGAGCGGTGCTGCTTTCAGCTGCTCCTGTGTTGTCCTTTTCTTCACTGCCTTGGTGGAGGTCTTCATCGACCCTTGGTATGTTGGGGAGGCATTGGGGATGGATTGCCCCAGCTCACCTTCAGCCCTGCAGGGCTTCAGGTCTGTCCCATCCTGGGTCTTTTTTGCGACAGGTTGGTGGCCAACTACGTGACCTTCGTGGTGGGGGAGATCCTGCTGCTCATCCTTACCCTCTGCTCACTGGCTGCCATTTTTCCCCGGGTGAGAGCGGGATGGGCAGCCTCAGGGGGTGGGGATACTGAGGATAGGTGAGGTTTGGGAGCTGCTCTTTCCCCCAACACCTTCCCCATCTATATTTTGTGCTATCCCATTATCCAATATTTGTTCTCTCTATGGCCACCGTGATTATGTGTCCCACCTGGGTGAAGTCCCTTGTCTTCTCCCGGCAGGTCTTCCCCAAAAAGCTCGTGGCCTTCTCCACCTGGATTGACAGGACTCGCTGGGCACGCAACACCTGGGCCATGGCTGCCATCATCATTGTCACCATGGCTGATATTGTGGATATGGTGAGACATGGGGCCAGCACAGGAACCCTCTCTGACCTTCTGTGTCCCAGCAGCCCATAATTGTGCACAGTCCCATGCGCACAGCCAATCATTAAATCAATGAGGGCTGCACTGGAGCTGGAGAGGATTTTAGCACCTGGCAGTTGGGGTGTCCTCCACTCTCTCACAAAGTATTCCAGCTGTTGGGGGGACATCATCATTCCCTGCCCCTCGTCCTCATCCTGCCCTCATGCCCCCAGCTCAGCTGTCAGCAGGACTACAGCGGGACAGGCAACGGGACGGTGGTGCCACCACGGCCAGGCGGCTGTTGGGAGCAGCCCAAGTACTACAGCTACATTGCCGTGCTGGCCCTGGTGGCCACCATCATGCTGGTGCAGGTCAGCCACATGGTCAAGCTGACTCTCATGGTGCTGATCACTGGGGCAGCCGGCACTGTCAACATCTACGCCTGGGAGCACATCTTCGATCAGTACGACCGGCGCCGCAGCCAGCAGAGCATGTAAGGGGTGGTAGGAGCATGGTGAGGGGGCATGGCCAAGCTCACCACCCACCTACACCTTGCCACATCCTCCAGCAGGTCCTCGCTGGTCCCCTCCAAGTACTCCATGACAGCCATGATCTTCATCGTGATGCTCAGCTTTTACTACTTCTCTCGCCACGTGAGTGACTCAGCCCCCTTAGGAGGCCCCTTTCTTCCTTCCTCTCTGTGATGCTATTACAGCCCCGAGCCTGATTTCTGCATGCTCCAAGAAAGCACGGTTGGTCCCCAACTGTGGAACCACCTCCAGCTCTTCTCCACGGAAGCCTAGGACTACATTGGCACCTCCATCTCCCCCATAAGATTTAGAGCAGGCAGCATCATGGTGGCTCCAGAGCCCATGCTTTCCCCATGAAGGTCCCATTTGCCCTTCACATGAGGTCTTATGTCTCCCATTACAGTTTCACCTTGCCCCATAGCCTCCATCCAAGCCTGGATCAGCCCCACACCAGCTGGCATGCTCCTAGTGCTGGTGAGGCCCTGCTGCACCCATCTCCCCCTGCCTGCAGGTAGAAAAGCTGGCCAGGACACTCTTCCTCTGGAAGATCGATGTCCACGACCAGAAGGAGCGGGTCTATGAGATGCGGCGCTGGAACGAGGCCCTTGTCACCAACATGCTGCCCGAGCACGTGGCCCGGCACTTCTTGGGCTCCAAGAAGCGGGACGAGGTGAGGGGGCACCCAGGAACACAGACCTTCTGTCCCACAAGCAGCATCCCCAAGAATCCTGGTTACACTTAGTGATTCAACCCATTTTTTTTTGTTCATGGCCTCTGTATCTGGAGAGGTTGCCAAAGACTCTAGTCAAACATCTTTGGTTGGACAGAGGAGATTTCTCGGCCTTGTAAAGGAGGACTGCTGAGCACCCTTATTTTTTTCAGATGGAGGAGGGTTGGGGTTGGAGGTTTTGGGCTTGCTGGAGGTGCAGGCACATCTCCATCTGATAGCCACATCTCCAGCTGACAGCCACTGTCCTTCCCCTCCCCAGGAGCTGTACAGCCAGTCCTACGATGAGATCGGCGTCATGTTTGCTTCTCTGCCCAACTTTGCTGACTTCTACACAGAGGAGAGCATCAACAACGGGGGCATCGAGTGCCTGCGGTTCCTCAACGAGATCATCTCTGACTTCGACGCAGTGAGTTGGGCTGGAGCTGGTCATGGGGGCAACACAGGGCTGTGGCCAATAGCCTCAGGTGCCTGAAGATCTATCCCCATGGCTCAGCTCCTGGACGAACCCCAATTCCGGTGTATCACCAAGATCAAAACCATCGGCAGCACCTACATGGCCGCGTCTGGAGTGACTCCTGATGCCAACGCCAACGGCTACAGCACCAAGGTAAGGGGTCCCTGGGGCAGGGGATGGTGGGCAAGGGGGGCATTCCTGACCCACTGCTCTTGCAGAAGGAGACCCTCTCGGATAAGGAACGCTGGCAGCATTTAGCTGACCTCGCCGACTTTGCCTTGGCCATGAAGGTGACACTGATGAACATCAACTACCAGTCCTTCAACAACTTCATGCTGCGCATAGGCAAGTCTGGGGACATGGGGCTCTCCCTTCCTTCCCTGTGAGCGGTGGGACCTCATGATGCCTGGGGTGACCTCATGCCCTGTCCCCCAGAGCAGACCCTGGGTGTGCTATCTGGATGTCACCAAGCACAGAGGTGACAGCCACCCTGCTCTTGCGCAGGCATGAACAAGGGAGCTGTGCTAGCAGGAGTCATTGGTGCCCGCAAGCCACACTATGACATCTGGGGCAACACAGTGAACGTGGCCAGCAGGATGGAGTCCACTGGTGTGATGGGGAACATACAGGTGGGACAGCACGACCTGGGCAACCAAGGGGAAAAACTGAGAATTATTCAGAAGCATTCACAGCCCTTGAAGGGCACTGTGCTTTGCACGGGAAGGGAAAGCACTGCCAGCAGTATTCAGCAGGGCTGGGAATGGTTGACGGCTCCTCCAAGCTGGGAACGGGGCAAGGGGGCTAAAAGCAGGGCACCTCAAGACAACGGACAGCCTGGTGGGTGGGTAAACCTGTTGCCCAAGCAGCACATGGGGGTCCACGCTACCTGTGCTGTGTGCTGGGCAGGGTCTCCCCAGCCTCCCACGGTGTCCATTTGTCCCTGCAGGTGGTAGAGGAGACGCACCTCATCCTGAAGGAGTACGGCTTCCGCTTTGTACGCCGTGGGGCCATCTACGTCAAGGGCAAAGGGGAGCTGCTCACTTTCTTCCTCAAGGGCCGGGAGAAGCAGGGCTCCTTCATCAACGGCTCATCCGTCACCTTGCCCCATCAGGTGGTGGACAGCTCTTGAGGGCCTGGCGCCTGCCAGCCAGCACAGCCACCGTCTGCCCAGCACCCAGAGGGGTGGCCAGGGGGGCCCAGTGCCCAGCACCACAGCCGGCGGGGACATCTGTCCCACTGAGGTCTGGATCTGAAACCAAACTTGAGAAATCGACCCCTTTGCACAACCCTTTCCAAGTCCCTGCTGGAAAGTTCCTTTGCTCCATCGTGCCTGCACACAAGCTCACAGCCCTCAGTGGGTGTGGGGTTGGGGCTGCCTTTCCCCAGGCACCCCAGGCTTTGCAGGGGGGGGCAGCAGTATGGCATCCAAGTAGCATTGTGGGCCCCAGCTGCCATGCACTCAGCACAAGGAGATCCAAACTCAGGGTCGGATGGAAAGACACGTCTCTCCTACGCACAGGAGCATCCGGGCTTTGCTGTTAGTCAATACCGAGTTCATCCTTGTCACAAACAACACAGTTAGGAGATCGGGGAGAGAGAGTGCAGTACCACCTTGGGCTCAGAGAAAAAGAAAAAAAAACACAGAATATTGCGTATTTCAGATATATAAATATATATACATAAGAGTACAGATTGACATTTATATTTTTAACTGTGCCTGTTCGCCCCCCCATGCACGCTGTGGTCAGCTGCTGTCACTGCTTGATGGGAAAGAGGACCTGGGACTGGCTGAGAAGGGACTGAGTTATTCAGCGTGACACTGCCAGGGCCAGGGGGGAAGGGAGGCACACAGAGTGTAATTATGCCATTAGTTTCTTGAATAGAAAGCAGTTGAATTTCAAAGCCTGGTTCTGCGTCTGCTGTGTTCTGGGGTTGTGGGGATACTGAGAAGGGCTTCACCACCTCTTTGAGGGGATACTGGGTTTGGAGGGGCTCCCAAAGGGGAGATTGATGCCTCTGGATGGCTTTTGCTCCTTTCTCTCGTCGCAGAGTATCAAAACACTGGAAATCACAGAAAGAATGATACAAGATTTTGATCCCTACCCCATTACTCAATTCCCAGGGTCATCAGGGAATTTTTCCTGGAGCTGCAACATCCGAACACCAGAGGTTATATATAAAAAGGTTGGTTTGGACAAAGCTTAAGCTACAGAGACAATTTAAAAACAAACTGTGAAGTTTGCACATGCAGTGTTGGCGCAAAAACGGGGCAGGAGAAAATCCTGATGTCCCAGCCATCTGGTGTAAGTCTAGAAAAAAAAATAATCAATAGGAGATTCTTAAAAATACCACAGTAAAAGTTCTGTGTTACTGAAATTAACACATTGAAAGAGTGCTCCTAAAATACAGCAAGCTTTCAAGATCCGATCCAAACTTGGAGGAAGCACAAAGATGGGATGCCAGGAAAGTTCTGCTACGACAGGAAGAAAACAGGATGTCCAAAGCCACCACTGGTGTGAAATCTTCTGGAAAACTCACTGCTAATGTGCTGGGGGAGTTAATGCAGCCCACGTGAGGGCACAGCCTGCTGCTGGCAAAACGAAGCCTCACCTCTGTCCAGGGAAGGTTCAGTGATTGCCATAACAATCCAGGTTGTCCTCCAGCCTGTACCACTTTCTAACATGAAGTCCTTTCCTGGCTGTTAGAAGGAGGGCACAGATTACTCCGCTTGCTCCCTGCTGAGTTCTGCTGCCTGGTGAGCTGTAGGGTTCTTGTTCCAGAAGGTTTTCTGAGCTGTTGATGTTTTAATATAGCTTCTCCTTCTAATTGTGAGACATCCTCCATGACTGTGGAGCTCCGGGGCACCAAACACTGCGATACATCACGAGCAGGAATTAAATGACAAGCGAGAAGCAGAGTGCTGAGGAAAGATTACCTGCAATAGACACCCCAAATCATCAAGGAAATATTGCTTTCAAGATCTAAATTGGGCCAATTGCTCCTCTGGGGGGTTGCCAGCAGCAGTGCCGCAGTCCATGGCAAACATTTGCATTTTGAGAGCATTCCCCACAGGCAGAAGAAGTCAGGAGAGGCACGTTACTGAGGAGTCAAGGTAGCTTACGGTGCTCAGTCCTGGCTTTCTTTAGCATTGATGATAAAGTCGAAGGCTTTGTGCAGAGCTATCTGTCGAAAAGCGTTTGAGTGAGCTGCTGCCATCTTTGCTAGCAATGGAAGAGTGCCAGCTAGGAGACAGAAGTAGACGCATCAGTGGGGAGAGGAACACAGTTTTACCAGCATAAAACTATTTGCTTCTCATTCTTCCCTTTCCCCTAGGGTGTTTCCTCCCTGGTCACACTTTTTCTTCTCATAACCCTTCTTTCTCCTTCCTAACCCTGCATCTCCCCCAGGGGAACCGAACTGCTAGAGAGCACAAACAGCTCAAGAAACACTGAGAGCTGAAGGGCTGCTCGTGAGGGGACAACGGTGTTGGAGCACCACAGCTACCCAGCTGCCTTATCAGCTCGAAAGACACTGATGTTTTTGAGCAAGGGCAGAACTTCACCTATAAAGGGGCCATTTCTGTGGGGAAAGGAAAGGAGGAGCCATTGACACAGTGCAAAATTCTTCCTGCAGCCTAACTGCAACCCAAGGAGTGTCACAGCTGGGTTCTGCTACCAGAAGGAGGCCTCAGACCATGACTGCTGGCAGAATGATTACAAGCCCGAGCTGCTCTGCTCAGAGCTCCACCTACCTTTGCAGCCTAGCCAGCCCACATGGGCAGGTGAATGGGATGCAAGGTGGCTCAGGTGGGCCCACAGCTCTGCACAGCCATGAGGAAGAGATGGGAAAATGCCTCCTCAGCTCAGCTGGGCACTTGCAGGAATTAGTCATAAAACAGCACAGATCAGGATTAAGCCATGCCATATTGCTAAGGCTGCAGAAGACACTCAGTATCAGCCAGTCTGTACAACATGAGGAGAATCATTCAAAAGATAGGGGAATAAGTGGTATCAGGAAAGGTCTCCAGGCAGAGATCTTTGTTAGGAGCATTTCACAATATCACTGGCACTTTGGAAGAGGTTGTAAATCTCCCTCCTGTCTCCATCTATGCTGCTGTATGGCAGGATGTGCCAGCATACCTGATGGTACAACGTGGCCAATTAGGGCCTGGCTGCAGAGTGTGAAACATCCCAACAACAGGCCTCAGTGTTCACATTAATCATTTCACTAATTGCACTGAAAGAAATTTCTCATGATAATAAGATCTTATCTTATTTCCCTGCCACTGACCCCCAAGCTACAGAAAAGATCTTTCCTCCCAAAGAAATATATGACAGCATGCTTCTTTCTGTCCCCAAACTGATCTAGAGAAAACCTCATCCACTGCAGTATGGCCTGCCCTCCCCACACACCCAGACACCTGCACTGCCCACTTACGTGTACAAGAAATGATGGCTTCAGTAGGGAGGCTGCAACAGAGGTCTCCATAAAGCAGCCTCACGTTGAATGGAAAGGTCTTGCTGTCACTTGACACGGTGTAATTAAAGACCAGCAAGTTACACAAAGAGTTCCTCTGCAGAGTTCCTTCTATGTGGTCTGAAAAGTGCTCCTGAAGGGACAAAAACAATGTCTGAAAGACAAAGCTAAGGCAGGAGTGCATCAGCGTGGGGCTGGGAGCTAACAAAGGACAGTGCCCCCACCCCCTGCACCAGGCTGGCATGCCCTGATGTGGCTGTACCTTGAGGAAAAGTCTGAAATAAACAAGTGCTCATTCACATCTTTAAGTCACATCTTCCAGAGGCATTTTACAAAAGCACAGCTCCTTCAGATTAGGGACCTCAGAGGAAGAGGACAGCTGCACTTGGCTGTGTATTTTAAACAAGCCACAAGACATCCAAGTACACACATACCAATGACACAGGCAATGGAGTTTATAGTCATGCAGTCACTTGCTGTGCTCTGAAAACCAGAATGGTGAGCGCTCCATGTAAAGAAAACCACTCAGATTTCCCCCAGCACTCCAGAGCTGTGCAAACTCATTAACCTTTGGCAGATAAAAGGCAAAAAGGTGGGCAAGCATTGTTGCTGTGACCACTGGTACCTCCAACTGGTCTGCCTGGTGCCTCCGCCCAACGTAAGCATTCAGGTGCTCCCACAGGACGGACAGGAAGCGCCTGATGTCCGTCTGCAGGTACTTCTTGGCTATCTGCTCCAGTGGGATGAAGACGGGGACAGAGTGGCGTTGAATCTTCACCTCTGGCTTGATGAGGAGGTCCACGTAATAGGAATCCAGGTAGGTGCCTTCATAAGCAGTGCTGATGCAGAAACACACTCCCTGCTTGGTCAGCTTCCCACTGATCCCTTGGGTGCAGAGAGAGAGGTTTTACTGAGCACTAATAGAAACCTGTCACCTCAAGGAAGTTTTGCTGGGACAGCACAGGCTGCAGGGGCTGTATGCTCTCAGCATGGCGGCCTGAGGAGGTCTCTGGGAGGATTAAGGACTTGCAAGAGTTCAGGGACATAAAACACAGCAGCTTTTTAGAAAAGGGACATCAGACAAATTCAAGCAGATTAAATTGTCACTAACTGAGCTACGCTGTGGAACTTCAAACTCAGTCCTGGCTCCCACGGTGCAGAACAGGCTGCCCTAGGTGAAAGAAAACTGCCCCATAAAGAGTGGCAGAAGGGCTCATGGGCTCAACCCAACCTCACCAACATCAGATTTGTATTTCCACACTGTCCTTCCTTCCAGTGACTGGAACAGAGTGCAAAGGTGACTTGCATTGGAAACAAATAAAGTAATACATTAAACCAAGCTCAGGAATAGCTGAAAAGAGGGTGCTGGCATTCTAAGTTTGCTTGGAAGACCCAGACCCTTGAATATTTAACCTAATGCCCAAAGATTTTAAAACTAAGGCATTCACATGCTTCCTCAAATCTAGATCTTAGTCCAAATGATGCAGCTCAGTAAGCAAGAGTTTCTGCAAAATCCCAGAAGCCTTCCCAGAGAGGCAGAGAATTGCAGCATTACTACTCTTCCTATGCTTTCAGACTGAAGGCTTCAAGCACAACACAAGCAACATTAATAGGGAAATTGCACGTGACATCAAATTCATCATTCAAAATTTAGCACCCCAAAAATGCAGCCAGGACTCACACAAGCCTTGAGGCATTACCTGTGAGGTAAAAGACTTGCAGCATGGCCTTAATGCTCTTCACTTTCCACTCCAGAACAGTCTGGGCACTGGGCCGTGCTGGATCTGTCACTACTCCTTCCTTGTCAAGAAGCTACAAAAGCCAAAAGATGAGACAGGTCAGGAACTGACGACACCAAACACGTCACCTGCAGGGAACACACTCGAGCTACAGAGAAATAACCCAGCTCTGAGAAATGTGAGGCAGCACTTCAAGCTGAAAAAGGGAAAAAGAGTTCATAAATGGCCACACAACCTCAAGCATAAAGATCCAGCAGTCTTGGACAACACTGTACTGAGAACTGGGGATGCCAGAACTGTACATTACTTAAAAAGAGAAAATAAATTAAGAACCTCAGTAAATCCATGCTGTGAGAGCAGGAGCATAGCAGAGCCCCTCTGTCAGATCTCTGCAGTAAGCCCTTTCTCACCCTCTTCTCCTGCAGCTCCACTTTAGCCCGAAGCTCATCCCTCCGGGTTCTCAGCTCCTGCACTCTGGCTTTCAGTCTGTTGAGCTTCTTTTCTTGCTGCTCCTTCTCTTCTTGCTTCAGGCCTAACTCATGAGCCTGTGCCTCCAGCATTTCCAGATAACCCAACACCCCTGCAAGGAACAGCAACACATGCTCAGAAAATCCAGCTGTCATTAGTAGGCACCTGCAGTGTGATCCAAACCAAAGTTGGCCCAGTATAGTTACTTAAAGAAATTATGTGCAATTCCTCAGGGGCAGAGGACAGGCAAAGACCTGCTCTAGAGAATTTTAAACACCAAGACTAAATGCCAGTAGGCAACAAGGACCAGGCATTTCCCATGTTAGCTAGCTAACATCCTGAGAAGCAGAGTAAGCTACCAAATACACAGCCCTGCACAGATCTGCAACCTCTAGTTTCACTTCTAATCAAGAGCAGCTTGTTTGGTGTGCCTATACTCTAAATTTGGGACACATTACAAGCCAGGGTGTCACTCCTGGTCCCAACCTCCTGTGAAAGAACATACTTGGACAAAATCATAGAATTAACCAGGCTGGAAAAGACCTCTAAGACCACCAAGTTCAACCCCAACCCATCCCACCATGTCCACTGACCACATTCCTCAGTGCCACATCCCTACAGTTCTGGAACACCTCCAGGGATGGTGACCCCATTACCTCCCTGGGCAGCTGCGCCACTGCATCACTGCTCCTTTGGAGAAGAAACGTTTCCTAATACCAACCTGAACCTTCCCTGGTCCTATCGCTGTTACCTGGGAGCAGAGGACAATCCCCATCTCAACACAGCTGCCTTTCAGGGAGTTGGAGAGAACTATAAGGTCTCCCCTGGGCCCCCTTTGCTCCAGACTGAACTCTGTCCCAAGTCTGTAGCACTGCATATCATGCAGAAAGTGACTTTTACAAGCTCACCATCTCCTGAATACACCTTCCCTCCTTCCACCTTCCCCTGTGCAAGTGGGACTGCAGACATTCGCCCTCCTCCATCCTGGGAGGCAGCGGTGAGAGATCTACCATGCATGGCATTTTCCTTCCCATCACCGTCTCGTCCTTCCTCCATGAAGCCTGGGGGCAGGTCTGTCTCCAGGGCTGGCCTCACACAGGAACAGTCCTGAGGGATGAAATAGCTCGTTATAAACTTCCATCCCTTTATATACCCTCATACATCCCCATACCCTCATACACCCTTTTACACCAGCCCCAAGGAGGTGACAGGAACCCCTCGGACTGTCCCCATATGGGAATAGGGAGGTGACAGGAGAACTAGGGACCTCATAAAGGGAGAGACGGGAGGATAAGGAGGGGAAGCAGGGCCTGGGGATTCCCACTGAGGGGTCAGTGGGAAAGAGCAGCGTGGCCTCCTGAGGACAGCAAACCCCCAGGGAGACGGGGGGAGAGAGCGTGAGCCGAGCAGCCTAAGGACCCCTCACGAGGAAGACCTGTGGGGTGAAAGAACGCGTGAACCCCCACCGATAGAGGATCGGGGAGCCAGGACGCCCCGATCGCTGCCAAGCCGCAGGGCCCCGCTCTCACCTCAGCGCTCAAACTTCGCGCTCCGACGCCACCGGAACTACGTCACCACCGCGCCCTCACGTTTGCCGTACAACAACATGGCGGCGCCCGTACCTCTCAACACTCGGCATGCGCGACCACGCCTCCCCGTACAGCAGCATGGCGGCGCCCGGGACGGCGGCAGGAGCGGCGACGGCTGCGCTGGTGCAGTACGTGGTGCTGCGGGGAGACTTGGCCCGCTCGTGGTCGCTGGGTGCGGTAGTGGCCCAGGGGTGCCACGCAGCGCTGGCCGCCGCGCACGCGCACTGGCAGCACCCCGACACCCGCGCCTACTTATCGGAGGGCGGCGCCATGCGCACCGTGGTGCTGGAGGTGCGCGGGGCATGGCGGGAACTCTGCGCTGAGGGGAGCGGGTGGCGGCCATTTTGGGGCGGGGTCTTTTCTCGGCTCTGGGGCCCCCGAAGTCCTTTATCTGCGTGGCTGTGCTCAGTTATTTTCCTGGCTTGTGTCGGTAATATTGCGTTCCTCTGTACTTGGCACTAGTGAGGCCACACCTCGAGTGCTGTGTTCTCACTGTGAGAAGGACAGTGAGGCCCTGGAGCGCGTGTAGAGAAGGGCAGAGAAGCTGTGAGGGGTCTGCAGCACAGGTGTGATGGGGAGCTGCTCAGGGCGCTGCGGTGGGTCAGTCAGGAGCAGAGGAGCTCGGGGGAGACGTTGGCACATATATGCACTCATTTTCAAGGCCTCATATAGGTGTTAATGTCCCTTTGGGCATGGCCAGTGATATTTAGGGTGGTCGAGTGCCCACCTACTTCTTCCCCTTTTTCACAATCATCTTCATCACCTAAAATTGTGACTCACTTTCATTCACTTTTCCCCAGCTTGGAAGATTTCCATTGCCTATTAGGCCATAGGGAGCCACTTTTTAGAAACAATGTATGTGGAACCTGAGGAAAATGTCCTTGCACGTTTTGAGGCAAAAGATAAAAGTGTTCTATTTTGACTCCGGTACTTCTCGTAAGGCAAAATCACTGAGGCAGAAGATAAAAGTATTCTATTATGTCTCCAGTGCACAGTTTTTGAGGAAAAACAAGACAGTTCACCCACTGAAGCTGAAATGGAAAGAACTATCACTTATGGATTCCTTTTGCTGAACAAAGATATTGCTTCTTAAAACTAAGGTACCAATCCCTTCTACTAAGCAAACCAGCCTATATTAGGTTGACAATTGGGCTTGATGCCCTTAGTGGTCTTCCCAACCAGAACGATACAATGATTTTGCCCCCTGATGTGCAGAACCAAACTGTATAACCTGAATGAGGCTATCATAGAATGGCCTGGGTTGAAAAGGGCCACAATGCTCATCCAGTTTCAACCTTGAGATAGTAAGCTAAAGAATACAAGATGTAAGGGGTCCATAACATCGCTTGGTTTTGCTAACTCAAAAGGAAGTTGCAAATAGCATCGCTTAGTTTAACCTTCTGCTAACTCAAGGGGAATTTATTGCTTAGTCTAACCTTTTGCTGGCCCAAGCATATTCTAAAAAAGGGAGCCCTCTCAAGTCAGTAGAAAAGGGGCCCCTAAGAAAACAATGGAAAGGGATGATAAGCAGGATAAGAAATTGCTGAGGCATGCAGGGCAGGAGAAGAGCTCAGAACTGGGACAAAGGTCGGAAGGACATGGCGAGGAAGACATCTGACTTCATCCCAGAACGACCACCAAATGGGGAGGAAGATGTCAAGCCTTCATCCAACGGAAGCTACTGCGCATGCACTGGGGAGGGGGACAGTATGTAAATGAATTCCTGGAAAAGTAATGAATATGTCAATGGGTCTTAGGTAATACTGCTGGGTATGTATGGCTTGGCTTATAAGTGTATCAAGACCCCACTCTCTGATGTGCAAGGTAGGAGGAGCGATCCCCCTTGCACCCAGCGTGTGGCACAGTGCTGAAATAAAACGTATCTGCTCTTATAACCTGATGTGGGTTAGAGAGTTTGATTCCGCAAATCAACCCCCTGCTGTGTGCAGGTCACCAACCAGCAGCCCAGGCTGCCCAGAGCCACATCCAGCCTGGCCTTGAATGCCTGAGGGATGGGGCATCCACAGCCTCCTTGGGCAACCTGTTCCAGTGCCTCACCACCCTCTGGGGGAAAAACTTCCTCTTAAGATCTAACCTAAACCTCCCCATTTAAAACCATTCCCCCTTGTAATGTAAGACTGGCTATGAAGCAGTATGTGTTTATTCAGCACTGCGCATGCACCAGGTGAAAGGGGGATTGCTTCTAGCTTGCACACTGACAGGCAAAAGCTCGTTACGTGTAAAGGTCAAGCTCACACATATTCAACAGAGTTCCTGGAGAAATCCTTTGCATATGGCCCTGATTCCTTGCCCTTGCATAAGCTATAGGGGGCTTCTCCTGGTGGTTGTAGGTAGATGAGGGCTCGTAGTCTTCCTCACTGTCAACTGTTAACCATCCCACGAGGGGCTACCCTAACCGATTTCAGCCCGTCCTGCAGTTTCCCTTATCCTTGCCTAAGGCTGTGAAGAGTCATACCAAGTTTCTCTTATCTTACTTTTGCAACACCCATATGTTTGAAACTTCCTTTATCTTTGTTCACATTCTGTTCACTTAACTTACTTCTGTAACCACTTCATGCCTCAATTCCCCCCCTTTTCTTTGATCTAGCAGAGACACCTATCTGCTAGACTGTCCCATTCCTCTTGAATGATTACTGAAAGTAGGCCCTGCTTTCTACCTTTTGTCTCAGTTTGTGCCTCTTCCATTTTTCCTATTCCTTCCCTGTGTTCTGACATAAGCACACTGAACACCTTAACACTAAAGGTGTGAAAGCTACCACAGAGAGTAGAGCAATGCTTGCTAAGAAAAGTTGCTTCAGCCATCTGAAATTTGGTAGCCAGTTAGTAAGTCTGTCCCATAGTTCAGAGGCAGCTGTTCCCCAGTCGGTATTATCCTTGCTCACTTCATGTAGGGCTTTTGTTTGCTCCAAGATACTGTCTAGATCTCTTTTGACCTTCCAAACTTCACTTATGTAGGCACAACAGCTTTGATTTATTATGGAGCATACTCTCCCTTCCTTTGCAGTCAACAAATCCAGCGTCATTCTATTCTGTAGTACGACTTTAGATAGGGAGGACATCTCCTCTTGCCTGCGGAGTCTTTACTTAACATATTGGGGATTCCTGCTCTCCTTGTATTCTGATATTGGCCCCATGTAGTTCTCCCTATATCTGATGGGAGTTCTTTAGGATGGATGCTCATAGGAGGTGCTAAAAATCCCCCAATACAAACTCCTTTCCAATTTATTGGCACAGATTTTCAAGCTCTCTCTCGTCCCCACACAGCCACCAGAAGCCCTTCATAACGTAAATTTGGAAATGTAAGATTGATCCAAGGTAGGTTGAATTTTGGTCCTAGAATAATAGTGCTGTTAACAGTAGCTTCCTCACCTGCACCTGAGTAAATGGATCCCTTTGACTGCTTTTATGTTTGTACTGAGCAGACCAGTTTAGTGACAGGATCCCAAACCATGGTAGTTCCATCCTGCCTTTGGTAGTCATGCACAGACCCAGCAATCTGGTAAGTTTAAAGTTTTAGAAAAGTTACTAAAAAAGGACTTCTCTCCCTAGGCTAAAACACCTCCTGTGTACACTGAGACAAAGCAAATCAGCAAATGATTCCTCTTCTCTTTATGACTTTAACTTTCGACGGTGCACTTTCCTTGACAGACCAAGTGGTTCCTCAGCATTTTGGAATAACCTCCTGTAACAACACTTTAGTTACCCCACGTGCCTTATTAGTTCTACAAGGGAATGCCTCCGGCCACTGTGAAAAGGTATCAGTACCAACATACAGCGATACCCCCCTTTTTTGGGGCTCCCTCCTGAGAGTCTCCACCGACCCCCAAGGCAAGAATTAAATTCCCTTATCTTGGTCCTTGCACGAAGTTACTGGGTCTGCAGGGATCAATGCCGTGCCTGCCTGCCTCTTGGCTTACACAGATGCTGTCCTTTGTGTAACAGTCTCCATTTCCTATCGGCATCCCAAGGAGTCACCTCGCCACCCAGACAGGACCGCTGAAGTCAGCGGGGTGCAGCCATCCTGTCCAGGGCAGTAGGGGGACCCCCAAAGAGGCGATAATAATTCCAGTCGAGCCCCCAGATTGTTGGAAATATCCAAATAATTTTGTCAGGACGGCATCTCTGATAAAAGCAGATTTTATTCGCGATTGCAATGGCGGGCATCTAGCAAATAGAAGCAACCCTGATGACACAATGACTGCTTTTCGTACCTCGTTTCCCCCCTTGCCTCCCTCCTTCCCCTGTTTCCCCATTGGCTGGGTACTCCAGGTTTACAATCTTATCAAACCTTAATTGCTTGCTATACAGCTATACAGCTAGCTTATACATGTACGTTGTTACTTATTTAACTTCTCCAATTCTCTATTACCCGAGTCATCACAGAATCACAAGGTTGGAAACGCCCTGCAAGATCATCTAGTCCAACCACCCTCCCATTCCTATCAGTGCCACAAGCACTAAACCACATCTCGTAGCTCCTCATCCAGGAGCCTCTTGAACACTGCCAGGGATGGCGACTCCACCACCTCCCTGGGCAGCCATTCCAGTGCCTGACCACCCTCTGAGAGAAAAAGTTTCTCCTCATATCCAACCTAAACCTCCTCTGGTACAACTTCTGGCCGTTTCCTCGGGTCCTACTATTTGCCTGGGAGAAGAGGCCAGACCCTTTTGCACCACAACCTGTCTTCAGGAAGTTGTAGAGTGCAATGAGGTCTCCCCTGAGCCTCCTCTTCTCCACACTGAACAATCCCAGCTCCCTCAGCCGCTCCTCGTAAAACTTGTGCTCCAGACCCCTCACCAGTTTCGTTGCCCTTCTCTGGACACGCTCCAGGGCCTCAATGTCTTTCTTGTAGTGAGGGGCCCAAAACTGAACACAGTACTCGAGGTGCGGCCTCACCAGTGCTGAGTACAGGGGGATGATCACCTCCCTGCTCCTGCTGGCCACACTATTTCTAATGCAGGCCAGGATGCCTTTGGCCCTCTTGGCCACTTGGGCACACTGTCGGCTCATGTTCACCCGAGCATCAACCAACACCCCCAGGTCCCTTTCCTCTTCACAGTCATCCAACCACTCATCCCCAAGCCTGTAACACTGCATGGGGTTGTTGTGGCCAAAGTGCAGAACCCGACACTTGGCCTTGTTAAACCTCATCCCATTCATCTCAGCCCAGCGATCCAGCTTATCTAGATCCCTCTGCAGGGCCTCCCTGCCCTCAGGCAGATCGACACCACCTCCCAACTTGGTGTCATCTGCAAACTTACTCAGGGTACACTCAATCCTTTCATCTAAGTTGTCAATGAAGATGTTAAACAGGATGGGCCCCAGTACCGACCCCTGGGGGACACCACTTGTAACAGGTCTCCAGCTGGACTTCACTCCATTGACCACCACCCGTTGAGCACGGCCCTCCAGCCAGTTCCTTATCCAACAGAGGGTAAAACTGTCCAAGCCACGGGCAGCCAGTTTCTGCAGAAGGATACTGTGAGAGACCATGTCAAAGGCTTTGCTGAAGTCTAGGTAGACTACATCAACTGCCTTTACCTCATCTACCAGTCTGGTCACCCAGTCGTAGAAGGAGATGAGGTTGGTCAAACACGACCTGCCTTTCATGAACCCGTGCTGGCTGGGCCTGATCCCATGAACGTCACGCACGAGCCATGTGATCTCTCCCAGGAGGATTTGTTCCATGACCTTCCCTGGCACTGATGTCAGGCTGACAGGCCTGTAGTTCCCAGGATCCTCCTTACGGCCCTTCTTGTAGATGGGAGTCACATCAGCAAGCCTCCAATCCTCTGGAACCTCTCCAGTCAACCAGGAGCGCTGGTAGCTGAGAGCGGCTTAGCAATCACTCCCGCCAACTCCCTCAGCACCCTAGGATGAAGCCCATCCGGTCCCATGGATTGTGATTGTCCAGATGGAGGAGGAGCTCTCTAACTGTTTCCACCTCAATCTCCGGGGAGACATGCTGCATGTCAGCCCAGATATCCAGATCAGGGCACAAAGTGCCCTGAAGATAGCTGGTCTGACTATTAAAGGCAGATGTAAAGAAGGCGTTGAGGACCTCAGCCTTCTCCTTGTCATCTGTGGTCACATGCCCCGCCGCATCAATTAAAGGATAGAGATTATCCTTGGTTTTTCTCTTGCCATTGATATATTTGTAAAAGGATTTCTTATTCTGCTTTACTGCAGTGGCCAATCTAAGTTCAAGATGGGCTTTCGCCTTCCGGACTTCCTCCCTGCATACCTTAGCAACTTCCTTGTAATCTCCCCTACCAGCCTGTCCCCTCTTCCAGAGGACATAGACTCTCTTTTTCTTCCTGAGTCTTGACAGTAATTCCCGGCTCATCCACACCGGTCTTCTCCCCCTACGGCTCGCCTTACGGTATTCAGGGACAGCCTGGTTTTGCGCCTTTAAGATTTCCACCTTGAGGAGCGTCCAGGCTTCCTGGACCCCTTTACCCTTAAGGAGCGACTCCCAAGGGACCCGTGCTACAAGCGTCCTGAGCAGGTCAGAGTCCGCCCTCTGGAAGTTCAAGATAGCAGTTTTGGTAGTCACCCTTCTGACATCTCCAAGAATAGAGAACTCTACAATTTCATGGTCGCTCTGCCCTAGACAGTCTCCAACCTTCACATCACCTACCAGACCTTCTCTGTTAGCAAAGAGCAGGTCGAGCAGGGCACCACCCCTGGTAGGCTCTCGTACCAGCTGTGTAAGGAAGCTATCTTCCACACACTCTAGAAACCTCTTGGACTGCTTTCTTTGCGCCATGTTATATTTCCAACATATATCAGGGAAGTTGAAATCCCCCACAGGAATGAGTGCTGGTGATCGCACGACTTCCACAAGCTGCTCGTAAAATGCTTCATCCATCTCCTCATCCTGATTTGGTGGTCTATAACAGACTCCAATTACGATGTCTTCCCTACAGGCCTTCCCCCTGATCCTCACCCATAGACACTCCACTTTATCATTTGCAATCTCAAGCTCTTCAACATCAAAACAGTCCTTAATATAAGGGGCCACACCACCGCCCTTCCTTCCTTGTCTATCCCTTCTGAAGAGTTTATAGCCATCAATCTCAACACTCCAGTCATGGGAGCAGTCCCACCATGTTTCAGTAACAGCAGCTAGATCGTAGTTAGTCTTGTCTGCCCAGCACCGAATATTAGTAAGGCTAAGGCTGGACAGACAGGAGCTGCAGTCTTTGTAAACCTACAGAGATCAGGAATTGGGTAAACCAGGGCCACTCACATAAGGGCTATGTATACTAAACTTAGAAAAACAATAAGGGAAGACCAGGGGGACATGTTGACCTCTTTGCAGTCAGGACCAAAGGATCTGTGCAAACATAAGGGAAAGAACATCCTAAAGCTGTTCTGGTTTTGAGCAGTGTGAATGGGGGGCCATTGTAATGTAAAAAGGTCAGACCGAGGAAGACCTCTGACTTCATCCCCATGACCACCAGGTGGAGACCCTCGCTGCGAACTGCACACGCGTCAGAGGGGGGGACAGCATGTAAATGAGGTCCTGGAAAAACCATGAATATACAGATGAGCTCCAAGGAATTTTGTGAATATGTGTAAGATCTGCTTATAAATCTGTGACGCTTTTGCTTGTTGGTGTGCAAGGAAGTTGGAATGAGCCCCCTTGCACCCGACGTTTGCACATTTGCAGAATAAATCATACCTGCTTTATAACCTGATCTCCAGGTTATAGAGTTTGATTCTGAATCTACTTAAGCTCTATGATTACAACATACTGTGCCTGTATTTTGAGCATGCATTCCTGGGCAAGGTTCATCTAAAGGATAAGTGATGAAAACTATCAAAGGCCCCCAGAAAGAACTAAAAGAGCTGTGGCAGCGGAGACCATAGAATAAAAATTCTTGTACTGTTCTAATGCAGAAACAACATTTGATTCCCACACTACCGCTAAGCAAACCAACCTGTATCAGGTTGACAGTTGGTCTTGATGCCCTTAGCAGCCTTCCCAACCAGAATGATACTATGATTTTGTCCCCCAGCTCTTATTAACAGCGGAGGTTGCTGTGACCCAGGTGCAGACCTTGCATGTGGTGTTGCTGAACCTCATGAGGTTCTCCTGGCGCCACCCCTCAGCCTGTCTGGGTCTCTCAGGAGAGAACTGAAAGAACTGGAGCTAAGAAACGTAGCAGCCAAGTTTTGGTACCGCTATGCAGGTATTCTTTGTTAGCAACACTGGGAAGCACTGGGGATAATTCCATTGTATGAGGTTCTAAGATGACATGATTCAGAGCTCGTTGTATTTCCGCAGTGTCAGAAATGTCTGAGATAATTTTTAGGAGACAGGAGCTCTGGTGAAGATTGCAGTGGTGGGCATCCAGCCAACAGGAGCTCACCTATGGACACAATGTGACAGCTTTTATACCTTGTCTCCCCAAAGCTTCCCCCCTCCCCTGTTCTCCCATTCTCTGGGTACTTCAGGTTCACAATCTTCCTGAACGTTTGCATTTGTGAATCACATTCTGACACTTGTTAACTCATAGCCTATCTTGTCGCCGTTCTGTTGTTTCCAAGATGTCTCAGTCCTCTCCTTATCGTACTGACAGGGTGATTCTCTCCGAGGCCCCTTCCACTCTGTGCAAAGGACGCTGCCTTTGTTCAACAAAGAGCACTGGGGGGTTGTCAGGTCTTCCCTTTGCTTCTTGAGGCAGGCACCTTGCAACTTGTGTCAATCTCTTGTGCAGGACGTTCTTGCAATGTGTATGAGCATGCAGCAAGACATTACATATATTCATACTGACTAAACATAAATGGTTGCTAACTATACATGTATATTGCTAATTATTTAACTTCTCCTCCTTAAATTTTCTATCACTCAGGTCTTGTCTGTCCAGCACCAAAAATTAGTAGTCTTCCAACATAACGAGCCTATTGATATCCTTGTCCTGTTTTTGTTTTTGCTTTGTAAAGGCGTTATCACACTGTTTAGGAGTGGGATGTTTAACTTCCTCAGCTCAAGGCTCACAAGTATTCCAGATGGCTGGACAGACAAGAGCTGCAGTCTTTGTATCTATACATTACCCCATCTACCTCATCTCTGTGACTCAGGTGTGTATGCCCACTCAGTTTGCTCCTTTCCTTCTATATCATTAATTAAATCCCTATCCTCTCTAGAATACTTTGCAGGTTCTGATTGAGGTTTACAGATTTGAAGTTTACTGTCTGGAATTGAAGTTTGTACAGCGATTTCTATTCCTTCAGCTGCCTGTTTTGCCACCTGATCCACCATCTTATTTCCAGTCTCCTGTACAGTGTCACCTTTCTGATGTCCCCTGCAGTATCTATTAGCCACTCTGGTAGATTTAGAGCTTCCCACAGATGCAGGACTTCCTTGGCATGCTTAATTTATTTCCCTTGTGCTGTGAGCAATCCTTGCTCTTTCCAGATGGCACTGTGAGCGTGTAGCACCCCAAATGCATATTTAGAGTCTGTCCATACGTTTATCCTTTTCCTCTTGCCAACTCTAAAGCTCTTGTCAAGGCTGTTACTTCAGCCTTCAGAGCAGAAGCCCCCGCAGGTAATGGCTGTGCTTTGATTACCTCGTCAGTAGCTGCTGCATATCCTTGTCTCACAAAACCGCTTCTGTCGGTGAAGCAGGAATCCTCAGCATCCTCCAGTGATTCCTGCTCTGGCTCCAGCCCATTGGCACAGGCAGTCTCTGTGGTTTCCAAGCAGTTGTGCACTGCTGGCTCAGAGGCGGCTCACTGAGGAAAGATGCTGGGTTCACAGTGAGAATAACCAACCAAAATGCTTTTGTACTGTCCAGAAGGCCCAGGGCTGGGGCTCTCATTGGAGCTCTCTTCTTCAATTCTTCAAATGCCCTCTTTGCCTCACCAGTCCATGTCAGCACAGACTGATCATTTTGCTGTAATTCATACAAAGGTTTTACCAAAGGCCCATCATTATAGATCCATAGTGTGCACTAACCTGTCGTGCCAAGGAAGGTTCTGAGCTCTTTTACCATCTGCAGATCTGGGTGTTCAGCAGATCACTTCCTTTTGTTCTGTTCCAAGTTCCCTTTGTCCTCCCAAGATCTCGAATCCAAGGTAAATCACCTGCAAAAAAGAAGGCATCCTTCAAATCCAGGACGGTAAACTCATTCCTCAGCCTGGTTAATAAAGGGTACAGATTTACCACCCTGTATCTTCACCCATCCTAGTGACAGCCCTCAGATCCTGCCCCAAGCAATAGCTCCTGCTGTCTGACTTTACACCAGCAAGACTGGGATGTTAGAGTCAGATTCACATTCAATTACTGGTCCAAACTCCAGAAAATTATCCGTTATTACTTTTATTCCTTTATGATCTTGTATCCTCCAAAGGTACTGCTTTACCCCGACTGGGCTGGCTCATGCTTTTAACTTATCAGGGCTGCATTGTTGGCCCTGCTGGGCATCCCTGACACCCACACTCCTACATGTTCCTCATTCAGGATTTCCATAATTTCTGGGGATATCACATTGTTCTTCCCAATCTGTGTTAAAGTCAGGCTTAAAATTTCAATCAATTGGTCTTCCTTGACCCCTAGCTCCAATTTTCCTTTGTTGTGTTTAACCTCTGCATTCTGTTGTTCTAATAAGTCTCGCCTGAGTAACGATGTCAGACAACCTGGCTTGTACAAGGATTTATGCATTCCTGCTTGCTTTCCCAGCCTGTATTTAATTGGTTTCAAGGAGCAGCCTTTTCTAGTTGGCCAGTAGCTCCGACTGCTGTTACAATATCAGCATCTACGGGTGATGCTTCTTCATTTAGCAGAGTAAGAGGCACCCGTATCCACCAGAATATTGACCTCTGTACCCTGCTCCCCTAGCTGCAGTGTAACCAGGGGGTCTGCTAGGGTAAATTCCCCTGGTTCCCATCATCCCTGCCGTCAGGGATGGTTCCTCCCCCTCAGCCTGGGGCAGCTCCTCCACCAGTGCCCCATTTCCCTGCAGTTTGCACACTGATTCCTGTCCATTGGGGGGCGAAACCCTTCCTGGGCCCTTCCAGAATCCCCCCCTGCCTCGTCCCTGTGATGCTCCCTGGCTCCCCAGGCCATGCTTTAGCGCTATTCTTCTTCTCAGTTTCTTTCTTTCCTTTCTATCCCTGTTTCTGTACACTCTCCAGGCCTCCTCAATTAATTTATCCAGGTCCATTAATTCCGATGCTTTTAACCTCTGCAGTTCCTTCCTGCTATCCTCAGAGGATTGGCTCAGAAACAGTGACACCAACACCTATTTCCCTCTATCTGATGAGGGACCCAAAAGAGTGTATTTTCTCATGGCAGACCTGAGTTTATTCAAAAATTCAGTAGTGGTTTCAGTCTCTCCCTGTTTGACTGCATATACGGCTGACCAGTTTGCTGCTGGTTAGTGGGATTGCATTCTCTAAACCAAGTTTTATCCACTCTCTGTATTGCTTTAACAGCTGATATTCTGCAGGATCCTTTGGGTTCCATTTAGGATCTTCTAAGGGGAAATACTGTTCAAGCCTTCCCAGCAGGGCACCAGCAATGATTCGTGCCTGCACTTGGGTCTGAGCCTTCCTCAGTACCACCTGCTTTTCTGATTCAGGCATGAAATCCAGCATTATGTCTATATCCCTCCAATCAAGATTTTCATTGGTCCCTTTGGTCCTACAACTTGCATTAGAGGTGCCAGTATTACAGGTTCCTTTGTGCTGCCCGTTCTTGTAGTGATTTGAAATCCCACACCCCCCCCAGCTGCTCCTACCTCCTTTCGAACTGCCTTTGCTCCCTGTTCTTCCTCATCTGAGAATCCCTCCTGCTTCCCAGCCTGCGGAGACGCATCATCTTCTAATCTTTCCTTTCCACCTCCATTTCTCAGACACCTCTCTCCTATGCTGCAAGCTGAGCAACACCTCTTTAACCTCTTCCTGTTAGGCCTCTTCTGATCTTTCTCTAGAGCCAGCACTGAGGGGCCAGTGAACTCTGGAGCCCAGTTAATTCTACATCCTTTCTGCCATTCAGGGTGGTTCCGTAAAGTGAAAAACATATCAGCATATACCACCTTGTCCTATTTCCCTTCTCTTCTCAAAAACAACATGAGCTGCAGTAGGGTGTTATAATCCAGAGTTCCATTAAACGGCCACTTTTCCTGAGATTCCAGCTTATAGAGCGGCCACCACTGGTTACAGTATTTGACCAGAGTTTTCTTGTTCACGTTTCCCCCAGGAGGTCCCCCAACATCCCTCCAACGAGCCAGCACACATCTCAGGGGGCTCTGCTTCACTGCTCCCCCGCTCTGTTTGCCCCCATTATATGCAGTTCAGGCTGGCATACACTTACAAGGATCACTGTTACAAAGATGCCTCAAGCTCCACTGATTATAATTCCGTGTACCATGAAAATCATTTATCCAACTCCCACCAGAAATTACAAGTGAAGCTGTGAAGGTGTTGCTAAAGTTCTGATGGGCCAGTCCCAGAACTTGAAAGCAAAGAATACCTTTGTCAGACGCTCCCTGTCTGCTCCCGCAGCGATCCGATGGAGGCGAGGAGTCCCTGCAGGGGCGCCCGAGGAGTCCTGCTCTCAACGGCTCCTGCAGCCGAGCAGAGGCTGCATCCATTCCCATCTGCAGTGCCCAGCTGACTCAAAGCATCGCAGCGAGGAACTGAGCAGCCAAGTGTTGTTCCCGTTAGGCAGGTATTCTTTGTTAGCGGGGCTGGGAAGCACTGGGGATAATTCCACCAGAAGTGCTTCTGAGATTCCACGAGACCCGAGCTCGTTATATTCCCGCAGGTCCTGCATATTCATAATGCCTGCACGAGGTAATTAACGTATGCACGCCTCTCAAGTAATGAGCGATAAAGAGTTCTTGTATTTCATGGGCTCTGCAGCCACCTGGTGTCCGTTTAGCACCACGACAGCCCGCTCAGCAGTGCGTTTACTTCCTCCAGCGGGCTTCCTCGCTCGCCCTCTAGATGAACTTTCTTCGTTGTTGTATGCTCAGGAAGGGAATGCCTATTAGAAGTAATTTGGGTACCAAAATCAGCCATTATTTCTGAACATCTGCCGGTTCTGGGATAGAGAGAAGTTGGGCATCGTGTCTTTCAGTGATACGGGGAGATAAGGAGGACAAGGCAAGTGTCATGACATCTGCCTGCTGCATTCCAAGCTGCTCCTGTAATGGGGCACTTCGACCTTGTGTGGAGGCCCTGGCTTCTCTGATGCATGAGAAGCCCACTTGTGGCCTTTTATTATTGTGTGGGAGTCCAACGTTTCTGCATTAGAACAGTCTCTGCTGCCATAGTTCTTTTCAGGGCTCTCTGATAGTTCTCATCACTTGTCTTCTAGGTGAACCTTTCCCAGGAACGCATGCTCAATGCGTGGCCAAAGTAATTTGTAGTCACAGAGGTTAGGTAGATGGAGCAGGTTTACAGGCACTGCAGCTCCTGTCTGTCCAGCCTTACTGATATTTGGTGCTGGGCAGACAAGACCCGAGTAATAGGGAATTGGAGAAGTTAAATAATGAGTATAATAATAATAATGAGTATATAAGCTAGCAACGACTGCTGTGTGGCCAGCATGAAAAGATGTTACACACATTGCAAGAATATCCTGCAGAAGTTGAAAGGACAAGTGGTGAAATGCCTTAGGGAATGTCTGAAGAAGGTATTGAGGAAGGCCTGGCACCCGTCCTTGGCACTCTTTCTTTAACAAAGACTGAAGATAACACACGAATTAACAAGTAATTAACAAATGTTAACCTTCAGTAAGACTGTGAACCTGGAGTACCCAGCCGATGGGGAGGGGATGTGGGAAATGGAGTGTGGTTTCTGCATTAGATATTAAAAAGGGCAATTGATCTGAAGAAGTAGGACATGATGTATTTGTATTCTGTAACTTACCCTTAGAAATAGGTGATGTAAAAAGTAGGAGTACTGCATATGTTAGTAGCATATTTTAGAAGCATAGTTGCTGAATTACGTGATTAATTCTCTCTTGCAAAACTGCAGGTTCCAAACAAATTGGGTACAGTATTAGGGACTAGAAAACATACTGTAGGGTTGTTCTGTTGGGATAGGAGACTGCCAGCAAAAGAAAAACAGATGTAACAAACATCAAAGAATCCAGGGCCTCTGCACAACACCGGACTGTCTCACTCTGTGGGAAGAATGGGATGCAACAGGCAGGCATCAAGATACTCCCTATCCTCCTTCTGAGCTTATCTCTGTGCAAGGACGAGCAGATGTCCAGAAACAGTGACCAAGTGTGGAGTGAGTAAGTGTTAGGAGTTAATTAAATAATTAGAGGTTTATGCTCAGCCAGCAAAGTTTCATGTTTCTCCAGTATCCGTATGTTTAGTTGAGCGTCAGGAAGGTTGTGAGCTGAAGTACTCAGCCAATGAGGAACCAGGGGAGGAGATAAGCGTGGAGTAATAGTGAATAAAAGATGTAACACTGTTTTCTGCGTGCTCTCCTGCTCGCAGGAAGCCCGCCATTGCAATTGCAAGTAAAATCTGCTTTATCAGAAACACCGTCCTGATAAATTATTTGAATATTTCCAACATGTCCCACTTTGGTTAAGGCAGAATTGGTACAGGTTGGTTTGCTTACCAACCACTCGTTACCTGCAGGGGTACTGCCAGCCCTCACAGCATGCTTTGTCTGTCCCCAGGCTCCGGATGAAGCCGCTCTGACCGCACTGGCACAGACCCTGCAGCAGCACAGCATTGACCACGAGGTATGGACAGAGCAGCCTGAGAACATCCCCAGCTGCCTGGCGCTCAGACCCTACCCAAAGGACCAAGTGCACCCACACCTGAAGAAGTTCAAGTTGCTGAAGTGATCCCTGATTTCCTGCACGCCCTCCTCCTGTGCCACTGTTTCGCTTGCCTCTGGGTGGAAGCATCGTGCTAATGTCTGTCAGCCTTCTTGTGCAGTAGCAGTTAACAAGTGTAAGATCTTTGCTGGAGAGGATTAAAGATTCTTTGCAACGTGTGACTGTGAGTTATATGGAGTCGCTGTGTCTGTATGCAGTCAGTCTGCTTGTGCATCTCCACCCTGCCAGAGCAGGCACTTCTAGGGGATGCCACACTCAAAAGTACTGCTGGTGCTTCTTAGGATTTACACTTCCATGAGCACATCTTGCTTTGTCTGACATTAGCTTGAATTTCATAGAATCATAACATCACAGAATCATAGAATGGCCTGGGTTGCAAAGGCCCACAATGCTCATCCAGTTCCAACCCCCTGCTGTGTGCAGGTCGCCAACCAGCAGACCAGGCTGCCCAGAGCCACATCCAGCCTGGCCTCGAATGCCTGCAGGGATGGGGCATCCACAGCCTCCTTGGGCAACCTGTTCCAGTGCCTCACCACCCTCTGGGGGAAAAACTTCCTCCTAAGATCCAACCTAAACCTCCCCTGTCTCATTTAACATGAATTTAACATGATCCCTCCTGCTTTGGTGCTGGTTGGACTGTGATGAAGTGTTCTCCCATGGCTCTGACATTTTAGAACTGTTTTCCCCCCCAACCCCATGGGGAGCACACAGATGTGACCATGAGCTGCCACCATCAACAACACCGCCATCCCAGGCTGTGGCACTTTGGTTGCAGTCACTGTGACACGGTGACCCTACAGCAGCTGGAACCCATGGCTCACTCCAACCAGAGCTGTTTGTCTTTGTACAGAACCATGTGGCAAATCCCTGCCAAGAGCCTTGTGCGAACAGCAGACGGCAGCATCAGCCAGCAAGCTGGGACTCAGCGCAGCCCTCATCCTGCTGATCCCTGCCTCGTTCCAATAAAGTGTAAGAAAGAAAAGCGAGGGCAGGACTGGGAGAACCCCAGCAGCTGTGATGCTCTTCCCTACCCGTTGCTTCCAGCACTCAACGTGGCAGAAAACCACCAGCAAGGAGGTGCAGCACCCAAATACCCAAATTCTGCCCCTCCAAAATTCTAAAGCACCCCAAAACATTTGGGGCTGGTTGGGAGGAACAAACATTTTAGGGTTTGGGGGCTGGTTGTGAGGAACAAACATTGTAGTTTGGGGGCTGGTTGGGAGCAACAGACACTGCAGGGCATTTAGGTTGGTTGGAAGGACCCCAGACGTTATAAGGATTTTTGGTTGATTGGGAGGAACAAACATTGTAAGGCCTTTGGGTTAGCTCGAAGGACCCAAACATTGTAGGGTTTTTGGGCTGGCTGGGAAGAACAAACCAGCTTTGGGGCTGGTTGGGAGGATCCAAACACTGCGTAGGGTTTGGGGCTGGTTGAGAGGAACAAACATTGTAGGGCCTGGGGGTTGGTTGGGAGCAACAGGGCATTTGAGTTGGCTAGGAGAACCCAAACACTTAGGGTTCTTGTGCTGGTTGGAAGGACCCAAACATTGTAGTGTGGGGGCCTACAATCGGCTGTGGAGCCAATTGGGAGGACCCAAACACTGTAGGGTGTCAGGGCTGGTTGGGAGAACCCAAGCAAGGTAGGTTTTTTTGTGCTGGTTGGAAGAACCCGAACACCGTAGGGCTCTGGAGCCAACTGGGAGGACCCAAACACTGCAGGGTGTCAGGACTGGATGGAAGGACTCAAACACTGTAGGGTTTTTGAGCTACTTGGGAGGACCCAAACCTGGTAGGGCTTTGGGGCCGGTTGGGAGGCCCCACCACCTCTGGGTGGTGCCCAGTGATGGGCCCAAAGCACGATGCTTTACGGCCAGGACCCTCACCCCACTGTGACCCCTCCGTGGCTCAGCCCCATCACCCCAGCGCCCATCAGCAGCGCCTTTCTCCAGGGATGCGTCGGCACAGAGACAACGAAACGTCAGCTGGCAACTCCGGTTCTTTTGTCTTTTCTTTTTTTTTCTCTTTTTTTTTTTCTTTTTCTTTTGTCATCTTTAACTCTTGCAAATGTCAATCAACAAAGCTACACATTTGTTTTCCACACACCAGCGCGATTGGAGAGAGAGAGAGGGAGAAAAAAACCCCATCGCCCCCCACTCTCATAAAAGTCAGCAGTGAATATTAAAAGCGACCCCCAACTAAAAGAGAAGAAAACAAATTTATACAGAGCGCAGAGCTATTTACAGTGACAGGCTCGAGGGAAAAAAAATAAGCTATCTCCCGACAGAGAATTCAATTATTATTATTATTTTATTATTATTATTTTAAATAGTTTAAGCTACCTCAGCTGTTAAACACAATCAAAGCAGAAAGAACCGACTGCTTAATTTTATTTAATATTTAATCAGAAAATTTTATCTACAATAATTGACAGAGCCCTCCCCCCGGCCGGCCCCCTAAAAATTGTTGCGGTTTTTTTGCCCAAAACTGTTTTTTTTTTTTTTTTTTTTTTGGCCTTTTTTTCCTTTTTTTTCTCTTTTTTGCCTATTAGTTTTTCCCCCCCATTGCAATATACACATCATCGCCCCCCTGTTCCGCCGGGGCGCCCGAAACCAGCATAAAACATGGGAAAAAAAAACAAAAAAACAAAACAAAAAGCCAACAGTGGGTCAAAATACTCTTTGCTTTTTGTAGGTTGCTTCTTCTTTTTTTTTTTTTTTTTTTTTGGTCTTTTTTTTCTTTTTCTTTAAAACCGACAAACTCACGATTGCTAGAAAAAGCTGATTGTACGCACAAGCGGGTCGGGGTGGAAGGGAGAGAAGGTTTGTTGTTGAAGCGTGTGTGACTCAACCCGGCCTTGTTTGCAGAAATCCAACGTCCATCCCTATCTGTGCCCCGTGCCGAGACGTCAGCAGTGACAGATCCAGCTGCAACTGAGCTTGCTCTTCCTCCTCCTCGTCCTCCTGCGCTGCCGCCGCAGTCCTCCAGCTGCCTTCTCCCCCTCCCCTCCCGCCTCCCCGAGAAACCTCCGTCCACGTTAAGAAGCCAGCGAACTGATTACAAAAATAAGGATCATCTCTACGTTTGGCTCAATGAAACCGACCGTCCCGCCTCGTCGCGTCGCCAACGCCCAACGCTTTGTGGTTGGTTTTGGGGTTGTTTTTTTTTTTTTTTTTTCCCTCCTCATTTTTTTTTTTTTAAAAAAAAAGCAAATGAACAGA